>NC_133662.1:90511071-90650303 GCF_037893015.1 Macrotis lagotis | reverse complement strand
TAAAGTTTAAGCACAACATCAAAATTCAATTTAATTCAATAAACATTTATTAAAAACCTCTTGTTTTAGGTGATGAGGAAATACAAAGTCTGAACAGTTTGAATTGCTCTTTTCCTCATCATGCTTACAGTGACATTGAATCTCATATACAAATCAACATAATACAAGTTAAAAGTACAAAATAAGTAAATGAATGCATTGTTATGCTGTGACTGAAAAAGTCTTGAAAGAAGAAAAAATTTGAGTTTCACTTTAAAAAAAGATAAGAAGGGGTGGCTAGGTGGCACAATGGATAGAGCACTGGCCCTGCAGTTAGGAGTACCTGAGTTCAAATCCAGTCTCAGTCACTTAATAATTACCTAGTTGTGTGGCCTCGGGCAAGCCACTTAACCCTATTTGCCTTGCAAAAGCCTAAAAAAAAAAAAAAAGCTGCTAAAAACAGATAAGAATTCTAGGAAGTGGGGTGAGGGTAAAAGGAGCAAAGTTAATAGCTACATTCCTGACAACTAATAAAATCACCTCCATATAAATTATCCTTTTTACACATGAAACTATAGGCAAAACAAATGCTGGTCTTGAAGTGAGAGCTAGGATTCTGGTCCTAGCTCTGACACCTTTGAAATTGTGGGTGATTCTGGGAAAATGACAACCTTACTGGGCTCCATTTTTGCTTCTTTTGATTTTTTTAAAGATTATATGAATTATTAACCATTGGAAAGGAGGTAAAATAACCTTTTTAGTTATGCAAGTTTTGGAATTTGAACTCATGGTTCACAGAAAACAGTAACAGGAAAGGTGGTAGGGGTTTCATGTCCCCCATCTTGTTCCCACATTATCTATATTTCTTCCATACAGTCTATATTTAGAAATATTTTATTTTTATATATCATATTAGAATAATGAAAGTTTTTTATACATCAATGTTATACATGAGTAACCATAGGGGAAAAAGTTATATATCATATTTATGTAATTTTCATATGATTTATTTTCTATTATATTTTCAAGGGTATTTTAATATCCACTTTTGTAGCATGAGGATTTGCCTAGGCATTTAAGTGGTACAATGAATAAGATCATTAGGCCTGAAATCAGGTCAAATATGGTCTCAAGAACCCCTTTATTTGTATGATCCTGATCAAATTATTTAACTTTTGTCTGATACAGTTTTGTTACCTGTGAAATGGGGATAATAGGTCCTACATCCTAAAGTTGTGATCATCAAGCGTGATGATATTTTTTAAGTGTTTGTAAAAAGGGGATTATTCTAGATACTTGGTAAGTGTAACGTTACCAAACTTTTGGATTTGGTAGTGGCGTTTTGCAGTTTCTACCTTTTTCCTTCCACATTTGATTAACAAGTCTGGAATGTTTGCTGATAATTTATCTACAATTTGTGTGGCAATGACCTCATCTTGAATTGGCATTTTAGATTCCTTCATTTGCATATATAAATCCATACCTCATCCATTTGTCAATGCTATCTTGTTTCATATTGTTGGTGTAATTCACATTAGTTTCCACCACAGGAGAAACTTTCTCATTTCTCTTGTTCATGTCATAAACTTTATTAAGTTTAGACTACATTAGAAAATTACGTTGGTAAGAGTCTATTGTCACTAATGCACTGCAGGTGGAGTTGTGAATTGATCCAACCACTCTGGGGAACAATTTGGAACTATGCCCAAAGAGCCATAAACCTGTATACCCTTTGATCCAGTAATACCACTACCAGATCTGCATCCCACAGTGATCATAAAAACGGGGAAAAGACCCACATGCACAAAAATGTTTTTAGCAGTTATTGTAGTGCAAAGAATTTGAAACTGAGGAGATGCCCATCAGTTGGGGAATGACTGAACAGATTATGGTGTGTGATGAAATATTATTGTTTTTTATGAATTCATGAGCAGGTGGACTTCAGAAAAACTTGGAAAGAATTGCATGAGCTGATGTTGAGTGAAGTGAGCAGGAGAACGTTGCACACATTAAACACCAACCTTGTGAGATGATCAATTGTGATGGACAATTCATTTCAGTAGTTCAGTGATCAAGGACAATTCTAAAATAATTATGATATAAAATGGCATCCACCCATCCAGAGGGAAAAAAACTATGGAGTCTGAATGCAGAATTAAAGTAAACTATTTTCAAATTTTTAAAACTTGTTTTATTTTTTCTTTCTTATGTGTTTTTTCCCTTTTTGTTCTGATTCTTTTTCACAATATGACTAATCTGGAAATATGTTAAACATGATTGTATGTGTATAACCAATATCAGATTACTTGGTGTCAAGGTGGGTAGGGAAGGAAGGGAGGGAAGTAGAAAAATGTGGAACCCAAATCTTACAAAAAGACAGATGTTGCAAACTATCTTTCCATGTAATTGGAAAATAACCAAACTAACATTTAAAAGGTGCTTATTGTAATTTTTTATAATTCTATAATGAAATCATAGAATTATAGATTAAGAAATAACCACCTAGTATTTAGAAATCATCTGGTATGTTCCACATATTTTACTGTTAAAGAAGCAGGCATAGTGAGGTTCAGTAACTTATCCATGGTCATAGAATTAATAAACATTAGACAGAATTGGAACCCAATATTTGTTGATTCCAAGTAGTGCATTATTTTTTCAGTAGGATTCCTGAGAGTTTAAAAAATTATCAGATGTTCTGAAACATTGATATGCTTCATCATTTTATTGAAAACAATTAATCTTTGTAGCTCTCCTTATGGGCTCTGTCTTTTCTTGACATATTTTAAAAAATCTTTTAAATGAGAATTCTCATCTTTTAAAATAACTTGAATATAGTTAGCATTTTTCAAATTTTTAAAGTTTAAAAGTAACAAATATTATGGATCAATGTTATAAGTAGGTAGTTGTGGATAACATTTCTGTATATAATAATAGGTTATTTAGAGTACCATTTATTTGTAAAATTCTCAAGGATATCTTTGAGGTTTTTTTATTTGTAGTATGAGATCATGTTAGTAATAAAAATAGATTCCATGGTATAATTCTTTTCACTTATTTTTCATTCTAGGTTAATGCCAGATGCTAAATTGTTTCAGTCTTTAATGATATGTTACACAGTTACAGTTCTTCCTTGCATAATGAGTTCAGGTCAATAATTCTAGAATCCCTAAAGGTAAACTTTTTTTTCTAATTTCCTTGGAGTATTTTGAGAAGTTAGAACCTACATATGGAGTCCAAATGGCATTGTTATATAAAAAAGAATAATAATACAGTAAATGAGTAAGCAATTCAGGCTATTCTTTGGTGAAATCATATAATTTATTGAATCATGGATTCATCATCATGGATTCATAGGATATTTTGGTTGCACTAGTTCTTTAGATTAAGACAAATATACTCCTTTTTAGGAGAGATGATAATATAATCAATTGCTGACAAAAACACAGTAGGTTCAAACTTTGCCACATTTCTAAGTTAATTTTTCTTGATGTTAATTATGTCCTGCTTTAAATTGAAATTAGTTTTTGATGTAGGTATTAACATTCTCACTATATTTAGATCTGTTTTAGGTTGTTGGCTCAAACCTGTTTAATAATCAGTAAGGGGTTATGGATATTTAAATGCTTTTAGGAGTTTTATTTATTAATTATTTTAACATCAGTTGATTAGTTGCTCTTAAGACATCTAGAACTTTCAACACCTTCTTTTACTCCCCAGTCAATGCATGAATTTCTTTGAATTTCTTTGTTTATAGGTTTTGTTGTTTTTGTTGATGCAATTTTAGTCCATGCCTTATATAAAATACACAAACATAAAATTGATCTATATTTCTTAGTGGATGCTGGTATTCCCATTGGTCAGCCTTCTTCTGTTAGGAAAAGTGGATTAAGCTTGTTTGTGCAAAGATGCTGCAAAATTAATTTGGTAGAAATTTATTTGCCATTGTAGCACAGTTGAACCAACTATTATGGAACTTATCCAGCCTTATCTCTATCCATGTCTGTGAAGAGGTTAGAGTTTGTCACCTCCTTTAATGTAACTACTTATTATATTTATAAAATTCAATCTTTTTTTTTTTGTTTCTCCTTTGATCCACATTGTGTTTCATCATTTGGAATTCCTTTTATCATATAGGTAATCAGATATTTTCCTTATTCTTATTCTGTGAGGGTTTTCTTTCTAGTTTGATTTCTTTACTTTGAATAATATTGACAGTTTATTCTGTTTTATTTTGATCTCTTACAATAGTTTGTATTAACTTATCTTTTTTTTTTTTTAATTGTAGAGTTGGTGAGAGTCTAGAATTTCTTTTCTTTTCTTTTCTGGATTCCTTTTTATTTGCTTCTTTTACTGTTGTTGCTTTTACTTGGGTTAGATAGAGTGCAAATACGTGTGTGTGTGTTTATTGGATTCCACAAAAGATAAAAAAGTAGTCTCTTAAAGAACTTCCAAGAATATAGTAGCTCTTTCACATCAATTTTTTCCCCCATAGCATTCCACAGAGGCATTCTTTGATAGTTCCACATTTCTTACCATCTCAATAGCAGTTAGTGCATACTGCTGTTTTCAGGACCAGAAATATTATACTTTCTGGATACACAGTTACAATATTGGAGAATGTATTCATCTCTGCTTGTTTCAACAGATAATGATGTTTAAAAATGAATTCCTTTGGATTTAATTTGTCTGTTAATTGTATTTATTCCTTCAAATTCAAAAAGGATCTTTAAGAATTCCATTCTAAGTATGCCCATCACTTTAAAAAAATTATTTGAGGGATTGGTGCTATATGTCATCAATTTCATTATTAGTATTTTTGGGAGGAGAATTTCATCTGATGAACATTTCCAATGGAGACAGGCTCTTCAACTTTTTCTTCTTCAGATTCTAGTAACTCCTAAATTTCCTCTCATTTCATCTATCTGGAGTGAAGTTATTGTTTAAGATTAGCCTACACTGGTTAGCAAATTATTGTTGCATGACTGGGAGCTTAGGGTCACTATTGACAAAAACAAATCCTAAAACCTCAACCTCGAGCTGATAAATTATTTCCAATTCTTTTATTTTTACTTATTTTTATTTTTTCTCAATCCAATTCTTTTATGATTTAATAATAGCATAAAACAACATAATGGAAGTATTCATATCTTCAGTTCATTTACCTCATGTGCTTTCATGGTTTCCTCCCTTTAGTGACCAGCACTATCATACTGAAGAATTTCCAACAGGTGAGATGTTATTATTTCTCCTTGAGGTTTCTGAAAACAGGAGTATTGTGACCAGATCGACTGATCTTTTTAGAAAACTAATCAATCATTGGGGCAGCTAGTTGATGCAGTGGATAGAGCATTAACCTTGGAGTTGGAGGAACTGAATTCAAATCTGACCTCAGACACATAATACTTAGCTATTTGTGTGACGTTAGGCAAGTCACTTAACTCCACTGCCTTGCAAAAATCAGAAAAAGAAAGGAAGCTAATCATTAAGAGAGTCTTAATTAGTCAACAAACCAATACATTTTATTATTTTCTTAGATTTATAAGAATTATTCCTTCATAATGTTCAGGTGCTAGCCCAATTGCCAGAGTTCATTTGTCCAACATTTCATCATTTCTGTTGAGTCTTTACAAATACTATAAAATATCACCCTGGCTCTTATTTGCTTATTTTTCTGTATCCTACCTTTTCCCCAGTGACAAAAGGAAAGGCTGGACCTTGATGAGGTTGTTTTATTGCTATAAGTCTTCATGCTTGTGTGCTATAAGAAAGGAATATTTTTTCATGAAGTTCATTCCTTGCTAGTATCTTATTGGTGATTTTATCTTTTAATTTAATATTCTATATAGACGTTATATTCAATTTATAAAACTGCTTAAGAATGTCCTCACAAGCCATTATAAGAGATCACATATTACGTTTCAAAAAAACTGAATTCCAAGGTAGTGCTCTGGAAAGATTCATTATCCTTCTTAAAAATCCATCCTGCGTATATATTCAGACAAGTTTCTTTAATTACAAATTACAAAGAACAATTAATTGGTTCTGCAAAAGTATATTAGGTACAATGACATTAAAAGGGGGTATTTAGTTTCAAAGGATCAAGGCTATAAATAGAAGATAAGTTTATAGTAAGCCAAAATTCATGTTATAACAGCTTATAAGATCTTTACAAAAACTTACTATCATATAATTTTTATAATGGTAATACCAATTCTCTTTTCCCACAATTTCCCCTTTTTTTTTCCAACAGGGAACTATGTATTTGTCATCTAGTGTGCAATGCAAAGTCAAAGAGGAACAAAAGTCATATATATGTCCTTCATATCCATGATAAACATTAGGACAGGCATTCCATCTTTCTAGTGCTCAGTTGTCTTCACACTTCTATAAACTTTGCCTTTGTTCATCCTAACCTACTATGTACCATGGTCCAAGAGGAGAGGCCTGTGGAGAGGTGTATAATGAGAACACAAGTTGGTATTCTTTCTGATATGCCAGCACCAACCTGAGTAAGTTTAATAAATATTTTGCAATTATCTTAAATACTAATTATTTTATATACTTATCAGTAATTAAAGGGAATCCAATTTCAAGAGACTGATCTATTCACATACAGCAGAGATTTTTGAATTAACCTGGGATTTAGATGTAATGTATTAGTCATATTATTTAAAGAAAACAACAACATTGAATGCTTTGTTTTTGCTCTCTCATGAAAATATGTTAGCATATATGACTATCTTGAAGCAAACACAAATGTTATACTTATTTTTTTTCATATGGTAGAAAATTTTTATTTTATCAAATCCATCTAATCCATACATTGAACAAATGTTATTAATGCTTGCTCCTATAGCCAAAGGAAATTTGAATATTACATATCAAATTCCTTCCAAGTCCCCAATTAAACTGAGTCAACAAAGTTTTGGTTTAGTACTTCTGTCCAACTTTCAGCTTTTATTAACCAAAAAATTGATCTGAGTACTTGGAGAATCAACGGGTTTAGAATAGGAACTGTTTATTTGAAATAATAAAAGAAATCTTAAGGATATTTTTAAGGGGTATAGTTGAAAGTTTAACAATAAATTCAAATGATTCCCGAATTTGAAAAAAAATATTTAATACCTATTTTAATAGCTAAATCCCTAGGAAAATGTAGAAATGTTCCCCTAATCATAGATAAACCTTGAAGTGTCTAACACATCTTTTTTGTAAATTCATCCTTACTTTTTTATCTTTTTTGATATACTTAATTAGGTGTAACAGAAGAGTTCAAGAAACAACTGGATAACTCCCCTCAGGAATGTAAAGACTAATTAAAAAGCATGACTTGTGTTCTTCATTTAAATTCTTTCAATTTACAAAGAGGGGAGAGGAAGATTTTTGTGTGTGTTTGTTTTTATTTTGTGAAATTTTTAAAAGATTTGATGGCTCACTTGAGTTATACTGCTGAAGGCTCCCTCAGTAGAGGATAGTCAGGCTTCAATCAGCACCATATAAAATGTAATGCTTTTTGTTTGCAGTGCTCTCTTTAAACAACCAAACGAATGAATGAATACATAAATAAATATCTAAATGAATAAATGAAAAATAAATGAATAAATAAATAAAATACTCTTGTATATGCTTTAATGTGTTTGATTTCCTTTTCTTTTAGCATTTCTTTCAGTATTAGACTAAATAGGAAAATGCATCATTTGTCTTTCAACATATGGCTTCATTTGGAAATTTACTTAATACTTCATTGCTATCTCTTAAAGAGAATAGGATGGTTGATGAGGTTCACTTAAACATACACCAAGCCAGTTGTTCCAAATGAAAAGGAATAGGAAACAATGACTTCAAATTCTATTACTACATTGGGTGTCCATTAGCATGGCACCTGGTTTAATTATCTATCCTGGTTTCAAGGGAATGTCAAAGTAAATAGTTGCCTTTCTTACGTGACCCAGATGTTCCTATGGAACATGTGCCTTTGGTTTAACATTGATTTATTTTATTCTTACTAAATTATATTCTTGAAATCAATGACTTTATCATTTTCACCTTGTAGTCTGAACTCTCTCTCTTCACATAGCCACATATATGTAGAGATACATCTCCATTCATGTGTATATATATATATATATTATATAAACATACACATGCATATATGGATATATAGAATATAAATGTATATTTTGTAGTATACAAGTACAACCTGAGACTCATTTTTTCTACTACATCATGGTTCCTTTCATATCAAAAACATGACATATACTTAATAAATATAAGCTGAATTAAATTAGAAAATTTTGTTTCACTGTTTGCAAGAGTGAAGAAGAGGCAGTATAGATATGTGATCAATAAAATCTCACAAAATGATAGTATGGTTGGAAGGGAATTTTAAACTGGGGTTCAGACATCTGAACTCCTAAGTTAAGTAGATGTGTATCATACTCTTTAAAGAGATATTTAAATATTTAATAGAAGAAAAAAATGAAAAAAATTGGGCTTAATAATTGTAACTGATTGTGTTAATTTTTTTATTATTTTGCTCCCTTAACCACACCATCCTCTCCTAGTCAGTTTAGTAATTAAATTTATAAGCAGCTAGTATAAAAGATCAAAAGTAGGAAATAGGATTATGGAGAACCTAGAAATCATTTACAAACTGTTCCAATAATCAAGGGGATATAATTTACAAATTGTATTATACATTAACAAACTCACATTCTGATAATATATGTTAAGTCAAGAAACTATTTAGGCTTTGCTATCAGGATCCTTTGGTCCTAAGATTTTAAATCTCAAACAAGTTCCAAATATTCAGAATACCATATTTCTGATATCTCTAAGATAATATTGACATGTTATTTAAAATTTTTTTGACAATTTTTAGTTGGCTTGGCTATGTTAATTAATTAATCTCAAGGTGGGACAGATCAAAGTTACCCTGTTCTCCACAAAACCCTATAAAAATGAAATCTATAATTTCTGCCTTCCCTCACCCCCAACCATCCCCAACACTTTTTTCCTCCATTGGAGCTGTGCTGCTAAGTACCCAACTCTGACCCAGAGTTACTGGAGTGAAACTCTATGCCTCTCCACATCCTGCTTTCATTCACTTTCTCCATACCATAAACCTCTCTATATCTTTTCACCATTTATCTCTGTACTGTGCATACCATTTGTATTTGAAAATTTTATAATTTATTTTTATTTATTTTTGCAAGGCAATGGTATTAAGTGACTTGCCCAAGGTCACTCCACTAAGTAATTATTCCATGTCTGAGATCAAATTTAAACTCCAGGGCTGATACTCTATCCACTGGGTCACCTAACTATCCCAGTCTTTATGGTTTATTAAAGTGTGATTGTAGGCCTTTTTTCTGATGCCATTATCCTTTTTTTGGTGAATATTCACAGAACGGGGTGTGCCTGTCCCCATTTCACAATTTCATAAATTATCATTTCATCATGTTTTGACCTAGAAAAACATAGATCTACTTCATTGCAGAGGGTGAAGAAGATAGGTATGAAATAAGGCAGAGACTTTAAGCTGTAGTGGATGTATTAGTTGGTTTAGTTTAATTGTTATTTTTTTTTCTTTTTCATTTAAGAATCTCTGTCTTGAGGGAATCTTTACACAGTAGTGAAGTGAATAGGTTCTGAAATGCATATGATTAAAACAAAAGATATGAATAAAATGATTTTTAGCAAATTAGAAAGCAAAAAACTAAATCCATCTATCTATATTTATTTATCTGAATAGATATACACAACAAGAAACATAAGGACACAGGAATAGAAAGATAATCAGATGATAAAATTAAGAAGTAGAAACATTTTGACAGGATATCACAGAGAACCAAATTTAATAAGATGATATTGAGGATAGTTATAAATTACTACATATGAGTTTAAAAAATCAACTACTTGAGGAAAAGATGAAGTTCTGGATAGAAAATATTCTAAAGGAAAACTATCAAGAGGTTTCAATGGATTATAAAGTTCAGTATTCATCAGCAGTGTTTAGTTTCAGCTAAAAAAGCTAATATGATTTTAGTGGCATTATCAGATATATGTTATATAGAATAGACTACTATAAAGTAACTATATCCTTTCTAGAGAGTCCACATCTTAAGAATTATTCTTAATTCTAAATGCCACGTTTTTTTTTGTAATGGGGCTGGTGGACAGGGTTGGTGAACATTGCCAATATGTACCAATTAGGAGAAGGGGAAGTAGGATCATATTAAGACTTGGAACTCTATCGTAAGCACTCTGAAATATCGGATGTCTCAAATGACTAAGTAATAGTGATTTCAGAAGTACATGTAATTTCTGAGGCAAGGGTAGGCCATGTCAAAACAATCTAATATATTGAATCTTTCAGTTAGACTTAAATATATGGATTTGAAACTGATGAAACAGTTCTTTTCTTCACTAAAAGTAAATTTTCTACCTCATAGTCAATAACATTATGCTAAAAGAACCTTTTTCTGTTTATGATTTCCTAGAACAAGGAGTAGAGTATACAGGAGGTCTGAATTCATTTAACTGGTTATTTGTTTATTTTCACTACATGGTTCTGGCTAACAGCTATGGAAATCAGACTTATATTGTACAAAAGACCATAATTCCTTCTCATCTCCAGACCTAAGAATTTCTTATGTGCCAAGGCACACTCTTTCCTTTTCCCATGCCGATGACACAGCAACCCTTTTTTACCATTCCCAAATATGTCCTGAATAAATGCACCTAATAGTTTGAAATTCCTGTGAATTTCTTGGAGAATAAATGGTTTCTTGGTGATGCCCATTAAGCCCAGTGTGACTCAGTTACAATGGAACTTGATCAATACATATTTCTTGAAAGAAATTTTTACAAAACATAATTAACCAATCCATCAGTCAGTCAACAAGAAGTGTCCCAGTTCTTGTCATTGTCCTAGATACAAAACTTTCCTAATAAGATAGCTACCCAAAATGATTTATATAACTATAGAGGGACTTGAGTTGAAAATAGCTCTGTAATCTCCCTTTCCCTACTCAATTGCCTTTTTATATTCCTAGTCCTAATTCCTACCATATCACCTGTGTGGCCATCCATTAGCTACAATAACTTCCAATTATTTTAAAAAGTACCAATAGATTATACTTTAATTGTACAATATATTATACACTAGATACTCCTTTTGCAAAGGCAGATCTCAACCTTCCATGTTTACTGAGTTTCTGGAAAAGTTCATCCCGTAGTAATCAATCCTCTGATGTTGGGTCTCAATGAACTTAACTAGTTCTTGGTCAATAGACCTACAGCTCCAAGGTGTGTGTTTGTGTTTAATATCTTTGTCTCCTGACAAGCCCTCCCAAGATTTTTCTCTGCTGGAACTATATTCTCAGAATTAACTCCCTAAATCCCTGGAACAGTAGAATTGAATTTTAGTGTTAGATTAAGACATATTAAGAAATTTTAAAATAAACTGTGTCATTTTCAATTAGCAAGCTTTCAAGCTTCCCCAATCTTATCTTCCCCTAATTCCCACTAGGAACGAAAAGAAAGAAATAAACAAAAACCCCAAACAACAAAATGAAGACCATTTTATCAATACAGTCAATCAAGTTCCCATAATTACCACATCCAAAATTATATATCTGGTTCTGTATGTTAAGTTTATCACTTCTCTTTCAGGTAATAGGTAGCATTCTTCATCACTGGTCTTCTAGAAGCATAGTTAATCATTGTGTTGATCCAAATTGTTGGTTTTAATAATTATTATCTTGGTTTTGCTCACTTGATAAATCAAATTTCTCAAGTTTTTCTGAAACTTTCTTTACATTTTTATGGTACAATCATATTGTATTTTATTAATATGCCATATTTTGTTCAACTGTTATTCAATTTGTGAGTGTCCCCTTAGTTTGTAATAATTTGCTACTACAAAAAGAGATACTAAATACTTTATACATATACATATGTCTATATAAAACTCTCATCTTTCATTGATTTCTTTTGGGGGAACAGGTCTAGTAAAAGGAACATTTGAAGAATTAAACTATTTTACCCTGTGGTTGAATTTTGCAAAAATATGACCATGTCTGAAGTTAAACTATGATACTCCCCACTAGCAAAATAGGGTAATGTAAGAGTAAAGTTGCAAGAGGTATTTATCCATTCATTTTTCATAAGCGACACACTACAAGTTCTTTCAAACAACTGCAAATGTTCCTGCAAGTCCCTGTTGATTTTCAGTGAATGGAACTGTGTGTGTGCAATAGATTTGATCAAATGCTCTATAGAAGATGACAAATGTGGTAAGTTAAATCTGCCTTTCAGGAGCACAGTTTATTGCTTACTGCTGCCTGCAATGCAAGCACAGTCAATAATTCATGATTTTCTTTTGTTTAATTTTTTAAATATTTTACTTATTCATTATCTAACAAAGTTTGTATCAACAGCCTACGGAATGGTTTTCAATGAGATTTATTAAGCACTACTGAAGGAGATGAACCACAGAAATAGCCTCTGTCTTCCAGCCTTCAAACATCTATACCAAACTCCCTTGAAGAGATTTTAGGTTAACAACATTAAAATTAAAATGGAAATGTAACCATTTACAAATTAGAGATAGTATAACTTAGCTAGTAACCTGGAGGTGGTAAATTCTTTAGAAATATGTTACTTCACTTGCTTCATTACTCTTAAAAATACTTCAATTCTAATTCTTCATTTGTTTGAAGAGGGGTATTTGTTTTTAAATTAAAGTTTTATTGATTAAAAAAAATTACAGCTATTTATGGATATACCCATGTCATACTCACCATAACTTTTCCTAGTTAAATAAATAAATGGAAGAAGTAGGCAAAATCAACTAACACAGAAATCATATCTGACAGTTTATATAACATTCTACATCCATAGTCCTTCACCTTTGTATGAAAAGAACAGAAGTGTATTTTCTTAATTATACTATGGAACTGAAGTAATTAAAATGGCATAGGTTCCAGCTTTCTTTTATTGTGAGAGAATAAATTTCCATCCATAAATTTTAATATAGTTCATTAAGCAATTTTGTGAAGTTATCTTTACAAAAATGGAAGATTACTTTTACTTTTCAATTTTATTATTCAATTTTTAAAGTATGGCATATTATTTGAAAAACAGTGAACAACAAATATACTCTGTAATTTGCATATGCTTTTCTTTCAGACAAAATATTTTTTTAGACATAGGCTATGCTGCAAACCAGAAAACTTTCCTTACTCAATATTTCCTTACTTTTTTGAAAACCATCTCTTTGCCCCTTATACTATAACACTGAAAAGGCTAATTTGTATTATTTAAATAGGCAAAATTGCAAGTGAATGAGCTGTTGAATATAAATAGCCAGTCACAAATGATATATTCATTATTTGATTTACTTTATAACTTCCATTTTCCTCATCATCCTCATTGAATAATGTATTCATATCATCATTAAATAAATAACTGGAATTGGTATAGTGCTTTGTTGTTTGCAAACTGTTTTATAAATTTTATATAATTTGACTCTCATAATAACCCTGGGAGGTAGATAGAATTATTGCTATCCTGATCTCATAAATGAGGAAACTTAAGTCAGTCAAAGATTAATTGACTTGACAATGGTCCCACAACTAAAAAAAAATGTCTCAAGTCAAATTTGAACTCAGGTTTTCCTGACATTTGGTCCACAGCTGTTTCCACTATGCCATTTAGCTAATTTTACTTAACATTTATTTAATATTTACTATTTGCCAGACTCTATGATAAGCAAATTATAGTTATTATCTCATTTGACCTTCACAATAACACTAAGAGAAAGTTATTCTTTTTATTATCATCTCCATTGTAAAAATAAGGAAACAGTGGTTGTGACTTGCCCATGATCACACAATTATCAAATTTGAATTCAGTTCTTCCTGATTCCTAGCCCTGGCATTCTATCCATTGTACTACCTAGCTGCCTGTAATTTAAAGAGTTTAATAACTGATTCTCTTCATGAAAATCTAAAGCATGCAATTCTGTTTAGAAAATTATACATTTAAAACATTTCAGGAACTTTGTATGGTTTTGGAGCTAATTTTCAGAAATTGTTGTTTAATACACATATTTAACCTTTAGGCTTTTAAACTTCACTAGTCTGATAAGCAGTAGGGGTATTTTAGTAATCCATTTGCATAGCTTATTGAGAGGAATTTACATCTAGTGAATATTTCTACTCATTTATGTATTTACACTGACATCTTGTAGTGCTCTCTTGACATATAAACATTTACTTTTGCCCCTTTCCATATGAAAATAAGTTAATGTTGAACTGAGAGGCATTACATAATTAATAACAATTTTGGTTTTGTTGTTTCTTTTGTTTTGTTTGTTCCAAGTCTTTGTAAAGGCAAATGAAGGTCCAACTGACTACAACGAACCTTCTAAATAATAAGAACTGAAAGATTCAGGCCTGTTTTCACCACATTTTCAGTTTTGGGAGGCTCAATATTTGTGTAAAGAAAAAAAATGAACTATCCTTTGTGTAACTGATGTCTTATAGATCACATTGCCCTTGGTTATGAATTGCTCTATCATCTTCCATTCACACTATTTTAATTAGCCAGTTTAATCCCATTACTTAGAAATATGTTGTATCTCTAGGGGTCAGGGTGGGGGAGGGAAGAAAAAAGTAAAAAAAATATGGTAACATAATTATATATTTACAAGGAATAACAAGTTGCACATTATATGCTTGCAGTGTCATGTGCAATGATTTCTGATATTATACTGTGCCTTTTTTATTCTATAAATAAAAAAAGAAAAGAAAGAAACATGTGGCAGATCATCTGATCACAACCAGTTTTCTACAATTATATTTTTAATACCGTTACATTGATTACATAAAATAGTGAGAAATTCACAGAATCATTAATTCTTGTGTCTTTAATGCGTCACAAAAAATAATCTCTCTTTGTCAATGAAAGATAGATTTTATTTTTTAACTGCACCTGTGATTTCATCCATGGTAGTGTCTATCTAATGAGGAATTTTCTCTGCAAATACAGATGAGCATACTTTCTTCAGCGTTTTGTTTAGGAGAGTTGACTGGAAGTACTCAGAAAGAAAATGATTTGCCCAAGGTCACACAATCATCATTTGTCAGAGGAGGGCTTTTCAACCCTAGTATTCCTGACTGATGTCAAGTTTCTATCATATATGCTATACTACTTTTATATAGGAAAAAATTCTACTGCAGAAATGGTTATCTTTGTTCTGTGTCCATAATTTTATCTGACATTAGGAATCATTTAGCTGAGTAGAAAGAAAGGGATTTCCAATGAAAGGTTGAGAGAGGACAGGTGGGTTTCAGATAATGTAATTATTTAGAGATTTTGTGGTAAAAGAGACAGTGTTGAACTTGGAATTCCAAAGACTTCTCTTCTATTTTTATATATTGTTCAGACTCTTTTTGACTTTTAATTTCATATCTTTTAAGGGACACAGTATATTCCCTTGTTATAATAGAAATATGGGATAGTTCCTCTTCCTCTAAGATGAAATGGGTAGGGGTGGCTAGGTGGCACAGTGGATAAAACACTGGCCTTGGAGTCAGGAGTACCTGGGTTCAAATCCAGTCTCAGACACTTAATAATTACCTAGCTGTGTGGCCTTGGGCAAGCCACTTAACCCCGTTTGCCTCGCAAAAACCTAAAAAAAAAAAAAAAGATGAATGGGTATAGTAGAAAATGTAAATAAATACTGAAGAAAGTATGATTGACTCCAAGGCATCAAGATGATTCAGTGGCTAGAGTGCATGATTTGGGGATAGGAAGACTTTAGTTCAAATCCAGTCTTAGAAATTTACTAGTTAATCTCTGTTTATTTCAGTTTATTCAATTGTAAAATGGTGATAATAGAAACACCTTGTAGAGTTGTTCTGAGGAGCAAATGACATAATAATTGTAAACACTTTTCAGAGTATTTGGGGTATATTAATTGTTATCTAAATGTTTATTACTTTTATAGTACAGTTTTTTATCCTGATGAATCAGGAGGACTTGATCTAAAATCTCATGAACCATGTAAGCATAAATAAATCACTTTGTCTCTGAGACCTAGTTTCATCTTCCATAAAAAAGGAGATAATAAGACATATATTAGTTATCTCATGACATTATTATGAGACTCAAATGAGTTATTTTGCACACTTTAAATCTATATTAATTATTAGCATCATTATTATGATCATTATTAACAATAGAATTTTATATAGCATATTCAGGTTGACAAAAACACTTTAACACTTTACAAATATTGTTCTATCCATATAGCAAATCTTGAAGGCAAGATTTGACTTGTTTTTATTTTTTCTGTAGGTTAGGCAAAAAATTTACAATGAAAGTTGATATTTACAGATCACTGGACTTGAGAGCTACTGGTAATGATGCAGCAGTGTTTAAGGCAAATATTTGAATGTTTGAATATATGTATATAATATATATATATGTTTACATATATCTAAAATTTTATTTTTTTTTCAATTATATATTAAAACTTCTTTTGTATTTTTTAAATTTTTGATTTCTAGATTCTATCCCTTCTTTCCTACTTTCCCTGAGATGGTAAGCAATCAGATATAGGTCATAGATATGTAAAACTGTAAAACATTTCCATATTAGTCATTTTTGTACAAGAAGACAAGAATAAAAGAAGAATGCAAGAAAGTGAAAATAGCATGCTTAAGTCAGTATTCATACAGCACCTGTTCTTTCTCTGGAGGCAGAAAATATACTTCCTCATTAGTCTTTTGGGATTGTCTTAGATCTTCAGTGTCATTTTCATTGTGTATGTGTGTTTACATGGCTACACATTCATATATACATACATATACATATAACTATATCTGTATATTTTGAACTATAGGACTATTATTATTTTACTTCTATTACTAAAAGTATTAATATAACTATATACATAAATTAACATAACAAAAGGAAACATATATGTTATCTTTCATACTGAACACCTCAACCACCAACATTGATCTTTGCCTTCCATTTGTGTGTTATCTTCCCCCATTAGATTGCATGTTCCTTGAGGTCAGTGATTGTGATTGTTTTTATAGGTATTTTTATCCCTAGCACTTAGAAAAGTAACTGTCACATAGTAAGCACTTAATAAATATTTATTGAATAATTGCTTAACTCTATCCTTTACATACTGTGCATTCTTTATCCATTGATTAACATTTGATTTTCCTTAAATGTTCATTTCTCTTTGATCAAATCAAGCTTATATTATCTTTTAATTTTGTGAAAGTATAATTCTATTATTTTTAAATGACATTTCTTCCATCTATTCCACGTCCAGTAAGGTTTGTTTCTGTATTATAGTGAGCCAGATTTGATAGATCATAGTATCTTAAATTTAGAATTAAAAAGAACCTTAAGGAGGTGAAATGACATCTTTCTATCACTACATACCAGAAGTGAAACTTGAACTCAAAATCCCTCAGTAAAAACTATCTTTTAAATCCAGTCACTCTAATTATCTGTAGATCTCTTTATTATTTGAGGCAGTCAAATCAGTGTCATAAACATACTCATCTTCATATATATATTCAAAATGGGGTGAAATTTTTTTTAGGAGTTTTAACTTACCTACTTAGATTTTTCTGTTTACTCTAGATAAGAAGAGGATTTAGCTGGTAGTAATTTGATAGAAATCCTAGCTAATAAGTAGCATCAGAAAACAAATATTGCATGGTCAAATGGGCATATATTCTCGAATCAGACTATTTTGGTACCTGAATTCCAAATTGACGTTGAGGGAATTTTGAGACAAAAAGATACACTAGAAGGAAGGAGGTTCCATCCTGAAGGTTCCTGACCTAGGAGGATTAATGAAGACCAAGCTATACTTGAGGAGTTTCAGTTAAAATTTAAGTTGTAAAGTCTAAGTACCCATTTTTGAATTTGTGTATTTTCTTTCCCGTTGTTTATAAACCTAAGAAAACACACTTTTGTATTTGGAATTTTTTAGAGTTATGTTAGAGAAAACATGATTAGATGACATACCCTGGTACCTAATTATGATAGCATTCAAATGAAAAAAATTTAAAAATTAAAAAAGTGTAATTAGGGAATATGTGAAGTAGACCCCTGAATTCAGTAAACCATGCTAGATTGGGACCTTAAAATGTACAGGGACTTATAAAAATGCCTTGAGAGATCAAAAGAGGTCATAAAGATCTGGTCATATCACATACTTCTTCCTTGTAGTACATTTAGTCTGATTAAAGGTTCTTAATGTTTTGATTTTATTAAATGACATTCTATTTTCTAGTGTAGCATATTGAGGAATGCCATGTTAGAATAGAAATGTGGGGCCTTGCTATACTTGATGCTGAATAGTTTGTTTTTGAATTATTTCTATATAATCTCTTGTGTTTACTGTTTTTCTACCAGCTTCATCATAAAATTCCTTAAAAATGATTTCCTTCATTAGAAGAGCCAGGAAACTTTGTGTAAACTTTTACCCACCCTAAACATTTTCTCATTTTTATCAGTGATATTGCTCACCATCTTCCACTATCCACCTCATCAGGATTGATAAATGACTTTATTTTTAAGCCATTGTTTTTGGATACCATCTCTCTCCTTCAGACAAAGAAATCAAGTATCTGTCTTTTGTAATAAATTATTGATTTATTGGTAGATCATAGTATTCTAGATTTAGAATTAGATGGAACCTTAAAGTTTATCTAGTTCAGCCCTCTTATCATATATGTGAAGAAAAGAGAGGTGAAATGATATGCTATAATCAATTATTTTTTAAACGATGGCATCTGATGTTCACAATATTCATTGCCAATTCTTTTCTGCAAAAAAGAATGCATAGGGGCAGCTAGGTGGCATAGTGGATAAAGCACCGGCCCTGAAGTCAGGAGTACCTGGGTTCAAATCCGGTCTCAGACACTTAATAATTACCTAGCTGTGTGGCCTTGGGCAGGCCACTTAACCCCTTTTGCCTTGCAAAAACCTAAAAAAAAAGAATGCATAAAATTATAGACTTCTTTATGGTTCATAAACCTTTGGACTCTTTGGTTTATTGCACTTAAATTTTTCAATATTTTTTTCATCATTGTTTCCATAATCATTTTTCCAATGAAGTCAGTAAATATAGATATTTTTAACTTTTATTTTATTTAATTATTTAATTCCTAATTAGTTTTTAGTAGAATCCTCTTACTTCTTCATCTTCTTGCCAAAAAGTACAATGCTATCATATAAGCTGAAATTATTTTCATGGTTATACATTTGCAAGTAATTATTATAAGCACAACAATACACAACTATCAAATGTACCATGAAATAGCATTTCTTCTTACTCTTATACACAAAAGTGTAGCAATCCACTGAAGTTGGAGAAATTCAAATCCACCAAGGCCTTAATTTGTCTTTTGGAGGAAAAACTATAAATCATTAGTTCATTTACTTACGACTTCCTTTTGTCTTCTGGCTTCATTAACAGTGAAAAGTTCAAGATTAATATCATTTAGTTCCTGTAGAATTTTGTTTAATTGATAATGACTACTCAAGGATTTCACATTTAACATAATACAAAACTAAGTTAAGCCCTTTCTCACTAATCCTCCACCTTCACTGCAGAAGCAGAAAAGTGCTACAGAAGACTGAGCAATATTAGATATTTCTCATTTTTCATGTGAAGCCACAGGCAACGAATTATTTGTCAAGCAGACAACTTATTGGTCATGTGTTTCTTATTTAGGCTATTCTCAAAGAAGGAGATGCAACCCATTTGCTGTGACTGTACTGTAACTATATTGGATCCCTTTCCACTTTTTAGGAACTGTTAGAGACAGTATTAAGCCAGCATAGTCTACATATATAAAGGATCACCTCCACATCAGAATAAATGAATGAATGAAGGAATGGATATATGACTGAAGCATTAATTAAGTGTTCATTATATTTAAAGCATTATGCTGAGAGCTGGGGGATAAATATAGAAAGATTGCTCTCAAGGAACTCAATTCTAATAGGGACCAGAAGAGAAGAAATGAGTTACTGTAGTCCAGGCACCAAGATAAGCACTGCATTACAAATATTATGTTATTTGTTCCTCACAACAACTCTGAGGTAAATGCTCTTATTTCTATTTTCCAGTTGAGGAAACTGAGGCAAAGAGAAGTTAAATGACTTGTCCAAGGTCATATCCTATTAAGTGTCAAAAACTAGATTTGAACTCAGAATTCTTTCCACTGAATCACCTATCAGGGTGAAGACCAAATATGTGGAAAATTTTGCTGGCAAGTCAGATAAAAATTCCCAAAGTTTTTAGCAGCAAAGTAGATGCTAATGCTCCCTTTTTGAGGAAATTATTTAATGTCACTAATCCTGGAACTTCTTGAGTTCAGGCTTATACCTTATAACCTCATGACTTCAGGGTCTAGGGGAATATAGTTGTCAAGGTGACATGGTGTTCAACTTGCTTGGTACAAGCTCTTTTTTATCCTTCAGTGTTCCTTATTATCAGAGCTGATTTGGCTTGCCTGTCCTGTGTGTGTGTATCAATTGATTTGCAATTGGTAGAGATGGTTAAACTTTTTGGAATAATTCTTGCTTCACTGAAAAATAATTGTGAAGATTGGGTTGGAAACAGGAATGGTGGTCTAGAGAGTACTCTCATATCTAGGGATTATATATCTATCTTCATGTTGGTAGTAGTTGTTTTGAGGAAGGTGGTCCTCCTCTCCACAATGAAGATTGTAAGGACTGGGCTAGAAGCTTCTTGTGCTCCACTATTATTCCCGAGACTTTGGGGTTCAAGGTTTTATGCTGTCACCATTAGGGTCTGAGGGAAGATGGTGGACTAGATTATGGTAATGTTTTGACTTGTCTGCCACATTCTGCCTGCTATCTCTCCCACCAGTAACCTTGCAAATCACCTAGCTTGCCTTGTCTGTTCTATGTGTGGCAATTAGTTGGCAGTTAGAAGAATTGCTTAACTCTTCTCCAAAAGATTTGTTTTACTAAATTTTATTTAGGATTACTGGATGAGAAGCAGTAATGCTGGTATTGGGGTACCATGGGTCATAAGAGTGGAACGTAATGAGTGAAAAAAGGGAGGGAATTAATATTCTTCATGACTAAATATCTGCAGTAGAAACATGAACTGAGAGAATTACAGTTTGAAACAGTTTCTACTTAAAAAAAAGTTTATGAAGTCCCTTACGGCATTGTCCCATATGAATGGAATAATGATGATGTCAGCATTTGTAAAATCAAGACCAGGACAGAATAAATACTGGGGGTCATAATAAACCCACTTAGCCATATTTCATTCAAGCATATGTGATTTCCCCTCAGGGTGTGGTTGTAAAGCTAGTCCCTGCTGAGTTAAGGTCTACGCATCACTTGTTATATCTAGGGGAAGAGGCAGATAATGATTTTACATACCCCATACTGTGCTCAGATTCATGTCTCTTCAATCAAATGATACAGATAATTAGTAATTCTAATAAAGACTCTAGCATGGAAAGAAATTTACTGAATTGTTTTGCATTCACTCCCTGTGTGCTTAAGCTGTTTAAAGTTTGAAGGCAAACTTTATCAGTAACATGACTCCTTTCAATAAATACTAGAAGAGGCCTTCTTCTTGGATTCTGATTTTATCAATATATTGAGCTATCTTCTTATCTTCATCAGGATAAAATTTGAGATGCATTTTTGGCATCAACTTTCTGTGCCTAAGATTTCTCAATTGTGAAATTAAAGTAGGAATTTTCACAAGGACATTGACTACTACATTAATATGCATACTTCATGAAAACTTTATATGTGTAAAATACATTTGTGTGTGCCCCAATAACACACACAAGAAATACATGCCATGTAATATAATTGAATTTAATATAATGTTATCTAAAATACATATTGTAGATTTGGGAATTGTTCTCTCCTACCTTGGGACATCACATAAGTTCTTGCACTTGTTAAAAGAAGAAACAACAGAAAATACAGATAAAATAATAAAGTTAACTCATTATTCAGTAACAATAGTCTTTTTACTATAAAACTTAATGGAATCGGAAGGGATAAAGTCTAGAGAACATAGGTTGAGCTCAAATTAATCATTCATCCATTGGAATTTAAAGATAAAGGTCAAAATTTGGGGCACAGGGGATTTGGGATGAACAATGATTAGGGGCAATTGATACTAGTTGATGTAATTACCAGGTTTGTCTTAAATGCAATAGAGGATAGAGGCTAGACCTATGATTTCATTGGCATAAGGAATTCCTAGATATGGAAACCTCCTTCTAGAGCTACATGCTGGCACCTTATCTGAATTTTGTATTATTCAGTTGCTCAGGGTTGTAAAATAATTTTCTCAAGGTCACAAAATTAGTATATGTAAAAAAAATGGAACATAAACTCAGATCTTCCTCACTCAGATCAGTTTCTGTCTTGAGAAGTTAATAAACTTGGTTTTTTTTAATTCTACTATGTTTTGGAAATGCTTATTCTATTTTATAAATTAAAATGAAATAAATAAAAATCAATAAGAATTGAAGGGAACTTCAATATCATTGAATTTAACTGTTGTCTGAGGCCAAGAGAGGTGAAGTGTATTATCTGAAGTTGCACAGCTTTTAAGTATAATAGCTGAGATTCAAACTAAATCTCATGAACCCAATTTAATGCCCCACCCCACAATACAATGCTGGCCCTAATTCTTAATATACGTGGTTAGCTAAAGGAAACTCACTAAAGTGAAAAAACTTAAAATCTTAGAGAGTCACCTGAAAGTTTCCTAATGCCATAGAGAAAGTATATGGCAAAGGTGGAATTTGAACTTAAGTTTCTTATACTCCCAGGCTGATCCTTTACCCACCATTCTGCCTCTAGAATTTTTTCATAATAGAGAAGGGGCAAGGGGAGTTTGTTTCATATCTTTCATGAAATGAGGATAATTTTTACAATTTATTATTTTAGTGGAATTACTTCATTCATATTAGGGATTTTCAAGATATTAAACATGAAGGAAATTGGAGTCAATACAAAAGCAATATTCTCTTCTCTTTTGCTTTTTCTGTTTCTTTCTCTGCTTCAGTCTATCTCTCTTTCTCTGTCATCTCCCCCATCTCTCTTTTTTAAAGTATATTTATTAATAATTGGAAGTCATTCCAAAATGACTTAAGCTCTTGCAGTTAAGATTGATGATGGCTGTGACTTTATTCATGATATTCCAGAGTTTGAAAAAAGAAGTCCAAGCAACTCTTTCAAGGGAATTCTATGTAAACTTGTGAACAATCATCCATTCAAAGAAAGTCTGAATTGTTTCCACACTTCTCTTATGTTAAGACCACACTACCTTTCCCTTTGCACTTACAAAAAAGACCATACTTTCACTTTCTAAAATAGAACTCCATTTCATTGATAGACTTCTAGATTCTTATTGTGGATTAACCAAGCACTGAAATCAGAATTGACTTTGTTTCTTCTTTGTGATGCTTTTGTTCAGCATATGTTCAGTTTAAAAACATTCATTATGACCTTTTCTGGATGTCAAGTTCAAAAGTGTAGGAAGTGTTTTTCTCCTCTAATGCAGCAACCAGCAGTTCAAAAGTGTCTCTTTCAGACTTGTTGACCTTTTAAATTACTCAGAGAGGAAATGGAAATCCAAAGTAAACCAGAGTTAGCTGAACTGACCAGCTGTTTGGGTGCTGTGTAGACAGAGTCTCAATGAACCCATGGTGGAAATACAGAGAAAAAGGCAAATGTGCACATCAGCACCATGTGTCTACCCTTGATCAAAATGTCAAACTTAATGAAATGAGATCTGAGGTGCTTTCCCAAATCTCCTGGCTCAGGAAATTGAGTAATGAGTCACCAAGAGAGGGAATGTAGGATAAATTAAAAAGAAAGGCAAAATCAATTTCTTGAAAAGAATTGGACACCAAAGAAGAAAGGTTTTAGGGAAATGTAAACCAAGAACTTAAAATAAGTAAGAAACAAGAACCAACAGAAAACCCTGACAAACAAGATATAGTACTGTGCCACCAACACAAAAGATTGCAGCACAATAGAGGAAAATAAATGGAAGAAAAGCTGACACAGAAAATACAAAAAAATGAACATATTATAATGAACCAAAAAAGGGGGGAATAATATATGCAAAAAAAGAAATGAATTAAAATGAAGAAATCATTTTTGCAGTTAAACATTTTGATTATTTTTAAATGCTTATCCAATGGTATTGTTTCAGGATTTTTCTCTTCACAAAATCTGTTGTCCTCAAAGTTTTCTTTTCATATGGGGTGTGGGGAAGGAAGAGGATACAATTTAGTTGCTTTAACTGACTGAAAGAGAACTTTAGAAATTTTTTTAACTGCTAATTTAAAGGAGAGTGAACTTGAGATTCAGAGAGGTTTTGTGACTTGGTTAAAATCATATAGACTTTAATTGGTGGTGTGACCAATGGCAACATGTTTTGTGACTCAACCATCTCCTTTTCACTATCTATATCACATTTACAATTACTGAAATCAGTTGTATGACCTCCTCAGAGCAGGTGCCCTTGTTATATCATAATAGAATAGTCCATGATTGTATATATATATAATATATTTATATATATATATATATATATATACATATATGATAGATTCAGAAAATATCTTGGTTGCAAAATTCATAAATTAGTAGTCAATCTGATTATGAAGCCCTCTGAACTTTTTTTTTAACCTAGAAGAAGAATTGTGAAGCTTAGAGGAAAATAAATATGGATATATGGATGTAGATGTATATATGATTAATTAGAGATTTCCCAATAGGAATATTATCAGGGGTCCAGTATCTTCACCTAGAGGATTTTACATATAAAAAAAAATGCCCTGCATTTGGTTAGTTCCTTGTAAGGAAGAAAAAAAGTTGAAAAAAATTTACTGGCTTCTTCTGATTTTTTTTAACATTCCAAATCTGTTATACTAAGTTTCATTACTGATATGACAATGCATTTGTTCATTTTTTTCTCTGGATTCAAAGATGATCACCACAGTTAATCTGAGTTCAGAGTGATTTTAGCTTTGCTGACTTAAAGAATCATGTTCACTTTGCATCTTTTCTTAAGAACTTTCGTATATTTCACGGAATTCCTCATGCCCATTGTATCTTATTATACAAGAATATTTTATTGAAGTTGTGTGCTATGCCTTCTTCAGTTACCTCCAAATTGTTGGAACCCATTTATTTTGTTTCCAGTGTTTTGACTTCCTTAAATAAAGAATGATACTACATTGCTCTCATTATCATAAGATGGTTTCATGAATAGCAAGAGCCATAAAATAAATTATCATGAATCATAACAACTGAACTTTTAAACCTTTTCTCAGGTTGGTCACACACTTGAAACTTGTCAATGTTAGAAATTATTGACTTATTCAAAAATCAACTTGGTGACTAACCATTAGCATAATATCTCTTTTAAACTCTTCTGAAATCCCAGCTGAGTTTCATTTAACCTGTCAGAAATTGATATCATGGTTCAGATTTAGTTACAAAATGGAATCATATCCAATTGTTTTGGAGAACAATTTGGTCCTATGCCCAAAGGGTCATAACATTATGCATACCCTTTGATTAAGCAATACTACTAAGTCCGTATCACAAAGAGATGAAAAAGGAAAAAGCGCCCACATTTACAAAAAATATTTATAGTAGTTCCATTTGCTGTGGCAAAGAATTAGAAATTGAGGTAGCCCATCAATTGGGGAGTGACTGAATAAGTTGTGTCACATGAATATAATGGAATACTATTTCTCTATAAGAAGTCTTGAGGGGCAGTAAGGTGACAGGCACAGTAGATAGAGCACCAGCCCTGAAGTCAGGAGGACCTGAGTTCAAATTTATCACACACCTAGCTGTGTGACCTTGGGCAAATCCCTTAATCCCATTGTCTTGCAAAAACCTAAAAAAAAGAAAAAAAGAAGAAATCTTGAGCATGGCAGAGTCAAGATGGTAGAGTACAGGCAGGGACTTGCCTGAACTCTCCCCCAAACCACTACAAACACCTCTATTTTTTTTTTCTTTTTAGGTTTTGCAAGGCAATGGGGTTAAATGACTTGCCCAAGGTCACACAACTAGGTAATCATTAACTGGATTTGAACTCAGGTACTCCTGACTTCAGGGCTGGTGCTCCATTCACTGAGCCACCTAGCCACCCCCTACACACACATTTAGATAATAATGCTAAACAAATTCTAGAGTGACAGAACCTACATAAAGAATGAATGGAGCGGGGTGGCTAAGTGGCACAGTGGATAAAGCACCGGCCCTGGAGTCAGGAGTACCTGGGTTCAAATCCGGTCTCAGACACTTGATAATTACCTAGCTGTGTGGCCTTAGGCAAGCCACTTAACCCCATTTGCCTTGCAAAAACCTAAAAAAAAAATCAAAAAGGAAAAAAATGGGACGAAAAATGAGAATGATATGGGAAAAACATGAAAACTGAGTCAGCAGCTTGTTTGAAGGAGATACAAGAAATACTGCAAAAATTAACATCTTAAAAACTAGAACGGACCAAATGGAAAAAGAAGTTCAAAAAAACCAATGCAGAGAAAAATGCTTTAAAAGGCAGAATTGGCCAAATAATAAAGGAGATTCAAAAGGTCACTGAAATTATAGGGAATTTGATAGGAAATTTATAGGGAAATTGATGACCTTGTAAGAAATAAAGAAACAAACAAAAAAACCAAAAAGAATTAAAAATTAGAAGAAAATGTGAATTACATCACTGGAAAAACAACTGACCTAAGAAAACAGATTCAGGAGACATAATTTTAAAATTATTTAACTACCTGAAAGTCATATTCAAAAAGAAAAATAAAGTCTAGACATCATGTTTCAAGGAATTATCAAGGAAAACTATCCTGATATTTTAGAAGCAGAGGGTAAAATAGAAATTGAAAGAATGTACCAATTACCTCCTAAGTGAGATTCTAAAATGTAAACTGCTAGTAATATTATAGTCAAATTTCAGAGCTCCCAGGTCAAGGACGAAATATTGTAAGAAACCAGAAAGAAAGAATTCAATTATCATGGAGTCAGTCAGGATAACCCAAGATTTAGCAACCTCTTCATTGAGGAATATGATATCTCAGAAGACTAAAGAACATGGATTACAAGCAAGCATCAACTACCCAGCAAAACCGAACATTATCTTTCAGGGAGAAAGATGGACATTCAATGAAAGCAGAGATTTTCAAACTTTCTTGATTAAAAGATCAAAACTGAATAAACTGAATAAAAAATAAAAACTGAAAATAAAAAAATAAAAAATAAAACTGAATAAAAATTTGATCTTCAAATACAAGATTCAATTGAAGAATAAAAAATTAAACAGGAGAGGCTTAAGGGACTTAATGATGTTGAACTGCTTATATTGCTGCAAAGGAAGATGATACTGATAATTCATATGAATTTTCTCTTTTATTAGGGCTATGAGAAGGAACATATATAAACAAGACATAAGTGGGAGCTGAATATGAAGGGACAACTATAAAAAAAGATGGAGTTAATGGTTGGGAAAGGAATATAATGAGAGAAAGGGAAAGGGGGGAGGTTGAACAAGATAAGTTATTTCACATAAAACAGGCAAGAAAAAGTTTTTGCAGTGACGTGGAAAAGGAGGGAGAAATGAGGGGTGTAAGTGAGCCTTACTCTTTTCAATTGACTCAGAGAGAGGATAACATACACACTCAATTGAGTAAAGAAATCTATATGACCTTAGAGGAAAGTGGGAGGGGAAAGGGATGGGAGAAAATGGGTGGGACAATGATAGAAGGGAGAGAAGATTGTGGGAGGGGACAGTCAGATGGAAAATATTTTGAAGAAAGTAGAGAGAGAGAGAGAGAGAGAGAGAGAGAGAGAGAGAGAGAGAGAGAGAGAGAGAGAGAGAGAGAGAGAGAATAGAATAAATGGTGGACTGGGGGGATAGAATGGAGGAAAATACAATTAACAGTAACTGTGAGAAAAATATTAAAAAATATTAAAACAAGTTTCTCTGATAAAGACCTCATTTTTCAAACAGAGAACTGAGTCAAATTCATAAAAAAAGAAACATTCCTCAACTGATAAATGATCAAAAGATATAAGCAGTTTTCAGATGAGTTTATTAAAGCTATCTATGGCCATATCTCACTAGAGATAAGAGAAATTCAAATCAGAGCAATTCTGAGATACTATCTTATAGCTATTGAATTGACTAATAGAACATAAAGAAAAAATGAAAAATGTTTGAAGAGATGTAGGGAAAATGAGACATTAATATACTGTGAAATGGTTCAACAATTCTGTAGAGCAATTTGGTACTTTGACCAAAGGGCCATTTAAAAAATATACCTATTCTTTGACCTAGCAATACAACTACTACTTCTATATTCCAGAAGATATGAAAAACAGGAAGGAAAAAGGACCCATATGCATAAGGATATTTATGGTGGCTTTTTTTTCAGATGGGAAGGAATGGTAGATTGAGGGAATGCCCATCAGATGGGGAATGGCTGAACAAATTGTGATATGTGATTATGATGAAATTCTATTCTTCTGAAAGAATCACCGTACAGGATGATCTCAGTAAAAAAAAAAGAACTTATATGAGCTGATGCAATGAGACATATATCTTATACAGAGTAAGAGCAATACTGTAGAATGATCACTGTGAATGACCTATCTTTTCTCAGATATAGTCCAAGACAACTCTAGGACATATAAAGAATACCAAATAAAGAGGTGATGGTGACTGAAAACAGAATGAAACATACATTTTTTAACTTTAATTTTCTTGAGATTTTTTTGGGGGGGTTAGTTTTACTCTTACGTGACTATAATGGAATTACTCTTCATGATCTCACATTTTTAATCTATATGAAATAACTTGCTTTATCAATAAGGGGGAGTAGGGTAGGAAGGAGGGAGAAAATTCTCAGTTTAAAATTTTAGAAATGAATGTTAATTCTTGTTTTTACTTGTAACCAGGGAAAAAATAAAATAAAGAAATCTTGAGCATGCAGATTTCAGAAAAATCTAGAAAGACTTACATGATCTGATTTTGAGTAAAGTGAGCAGATCCAGGAGAACATTGTACACATCAATAGCAACACTGTGGTATAATCAGCTATAACCAAAGACAATTCCAAAAGATGTGTGATGGAAAAGAATGAACTATGAAATTTGAATATACACCAAAATATGCTATTTTCACTTTTTAAACTACTTTTTTGTTTTCTTTCTCATGTTTTTCCCCATTTTCTTCTGATTAAATCTACAAAATATAACTTAAATGGAAATATGTTTAACATGATTGTACATGTATAGGCTATATCAGATTATTTACTATCTTGGGGAGGTGGGGATGGAAGAGAAAAAAGTTTGAACTCAAAATTTTGCAATAATGAATGTTGAAAACTATCTTTACGTGTATTTGGAAAAATAATATATTATTAGTCTAAAAATAATATTGTATCATACCTTACAATCCCATTGACTATTATATTTTCAAAAGTCAAAGTAGGATCCTTTTGTTAGTGATATTTATATAATTTTATAAGATTTTTTCCTTTAAAATTAAAATATTTTATTAGGATTCTCTTGCTTATCTTAATGCCTACAGTGGTTTTTAACTGTATCTCGAAAAGAGTAATTATTGGGTAAATCACTATCCATACTTGGAATGGAAAAATGAAATGATTTTAAGAAAAAAAAAACATATCCAAATAAGATTCATTTAGAGTATTATATAAAGCCCACAGAAAACTCAGGAGACAACATCTGGTATCCCAGATAAAATAATGACTTTATAGAAAAAGAATGTATTGCACCATGTACACTATATGAATCGCCTTGATTAAGTCACTTAGCCTTGACAATGTTCTTTATCCATAAAATGAGAGAGCTGGGATATATGGCTTCTGAGGTACCTTTAAGTTTTTGATTTGTGCTCCTATGAGGGCTAGAAATGACAGTAATATCAATTTCTAAGTTTGCATTCTGGGTTTCATGGGCTCCCTGAAGACTGGTCCTGTCTATTGATATCTGAATTTCCACAGCAGTTGCCATATCCCTGTCATGATTTCCAGTTATATCCTGCTGTCAGACAAACTGCAACAACTTCACCACCAGGCTGAATCTCTAGGGACAATGATAATATACCTGAATTCATTCCTGAATAATTTACATACAGAAGTCTCATCATTGCCTTCCCATCTCAGCGATTCTGAACTCCAACTACCCTTGTTCAAGCATCATTCTCCATATTCCCACTGATAGCTACCTTTTGTACTTAATTTACTCAAATTTACTCTATTTTACTCAATGCCATAAGCATCCTATTCAAAAGCTCTCTATCACTTACTGGGCTCCCTGGAATACCCAATAAGCAATAAATTTTCCTCTTAATCCTTTCTTTTCTTTCTTCTTCTCACCATCTTATGTTCATTAATACCTTGATTCTTCCTGATAACACAACTTCCCTAGCCATCCTTTCCAGCACTCATTGCATTTTCATTCATGCCTACCAAATCATTAGTCATGTTGAAGAAATCAGAATACTCTTATTTCCCATTAGTTCTTCATGGCTTTCCTTAGTACCACCAATACTCAGTTTTCTTTGTGGTGGCTGTTTTTCTACTGACCTCTTGAACATTGCCACTTTTTTTTTCCTAAATGAGTTCACTTTTGACATTACACAAAGAACTTCCAGTTCCTCAACTAATTTTCCATGACTGACTTCTCTTTAATACCACAGTTATACATAGAGATGACCATGTATTTGATCCTGCCATTTCTTATAAATATCACATTTTCATGTGTATAAACTCTGAAATTTCATTTGATGTTAACTATCTATTGTCTTTTCAACCCTCTTTCTGCTTTGCAACTCTTGAACCTGATTTTCAGGTATGATTTCTAATTATTTTACCACCCAGGTCACCCTTTTACCACCCTTTTACCACCCACTTTGTATTGACTCCTTGGTAAACCGGTTCAGCTTTACAGGCTCCTATTCTCTTGAATATATTGTAACCTTTTCCTATCAAAAGATCTTTCCTTTGTTAAGTTTTGGACAAGGTAAGTTTTATTTTTTATTAATCCCATAATTTGCTGCCCTTGCTCCTACTCATGTTTTACTAAACAAAGGTAGAAAAAGAAATCATGAAAACATTCTGACTGGGTCTACTCAAAACTTATGTCACATAACTTTAAATGGACCCAGACCGAATTAAAGAAATCATTTTATATTTGTGCAAATGACACAGTTCTATTCTCTATGGCAGCGTTTCCAAAACTTTTCATTCCTACTCAAACTTTCCCTAAAACCCAACCCAGTTGAAAGAAACTGAGAACATCGTCTTATATTTAAATGAAAAAAAAAAAACCCAACAATACTAAAGCTGTTTTCGTAAGAGCTCCTTCTTCTCTCCTTATCACATATCACTCAAATGTACTCCAATACTTTCTCCTCTTACATACCTGCCTCACATGAAGAGGTAGTTCTTCACCTTGTCAAAGCAAATACTTATACATAAATAAGTGATACCATTCATCACATCTTCTCCAGCAGCTTGAAACCTCCATCATATCCACACTTAACAAACTTCAAACTTTCTCTGCCTAATGCCTATTTCTCTACCACTTACAACCATATCCATTTTTCTGCCATCATCATCAAAGGAAGAAAAAAGCACAAATATAATCAGTTCATCTCTGCTAGCTATTAATCTATATATCTTTTCCCATTGAGGGATAAAATCCTTGAAAAAGTTGCCTGCAATAAATTCTTTGACTAACTTTCCTCTACCTCACCTCTTAACTCTCTGCTGTATCACTTTTCATCTCATCAGCTAACTGAAACAGTGTTTTTCAAATTTATCAGTGATCTCTTAATTGAGTAACTAAATGATCTTTTCTTAATCCTTGTCCTTGACTTCTCTGTAGCCTTTGACAACATCGATACTCTCTTCATTCTCAGTTTTGGTGACAATTCTCTCTCTTGGTTTTTCCTTAATGTGTCTGTATGTATGTCAATGTATGATGCTTTATCTTCATGAAGTTTATTCCTGGTGACTCTAGTAGTCGCCCAAGGTTCTGGCCTAGGCTCTTTTCTTTCTATTTACTATTTCTCATAGCAATCTCAAGAGTCCCCAGATATTCAACTATCATCTTTATGCTATTAATTCTCATTTCTATCTGTCCAAGTCCTTTTTGTTATCCTTTAATTGTTAACCTACAACTACTTATTGGCATCTGAAATTCGATATCTCCTAGACATGCTAAATTCAATAGGTCCTACTATTGGAAACTACTATATTTCACCAAATTCCTCTGTTTTTTAAAAACTACTTTGAGTGATAACAACAATCATTATTAGAATTTAAATTCCTTGAAGATGGGCACTATCTTTCTGCTTGCTTTTATCTTCTTAGTGCTTTTTCCAGTAGGCGGTACCTTCCAAGCTCCTAATATTTCTTAACTTGACCATACTCCAAAGCACCTAAGATCAAAAATGAGGTTAACCTTGCCTCTGCATTCTCTCATTCCATCAGTTGCAATTTCCTGTCTCTACCTTCATAATTCTTTTTTTCCTCAGACTTTACCACCATCACCTCAACTTTGGATTGTTGCAGTAATAGGCAGATTGGTCTTGCCTCAAATATCTCCACACTCCTGTTCATTTTTCATTTAGCTGTCAAATTGAGCTCTAGTGACTCCATATTGGCTTCAAGATTACCTATTAAAAAAATCATCTGTTTGGTTTTTAAATCCTTATAAGACCTTATCATTTCCTAATCTTATAGCTCCAGTAACTCTGCAGTATAGAGACACTGGTCTCCTTAGTATTCTGTGCATACTGTAATATTCTACTTTCCAAATGAGTATTTATATTGACTGTTCTCTATGTCTGGAACTCTTTCCCTCCTCATTTCTGCCTTCAAGTTTCTCTGACTTTCTTTAAGTCTTAGCTGAACTAACATTTTCTATAAGACACTTTTCCCAGTGCTATACATATATGCATATGCATATACATATAGTGTCAGGACATAATTGTTTGCATATTGTTTCTCCCATTAGAATGTGAGCTCCTTGAAAGTAGAGACTATTTTTCTTTTTTTTTTCTCTGTCTTCAACATGTAACATGTCTGGCATCCTGTGATCAGACCAGCATTTACCTAAAGCTAGCTTCTGCCATGTGATGTCCATATTTTCTCCTCTTTCACAATCTGATTATCCTCTGCTTCCATGTCTTTTCTGGTCTTGGATCTTACAGGCATGTGAACCCTGTTAGACTTAGGGGCAGCTAGATGATGCAGTGGATAGAGCACTGACTTTGTAGTCAGGAGGACAGGAGTTTGAATCCAGCCACAGAAATTTACTAGTTGTGTGATTTTGAGCAAATTACTTAACTCTGATTGCCTCACATCCAGGGCCATCTCCAGTCATCCTGATTCATATCTGGTCATTGGATCCAGATGGTTCTTGAGAAGAAAATGAGGCTGATGACTTAGCACAGCACCCCCTCACTCAAAAATCCAATTCATGTGTTTCTCATGGTATCACCTCCCTGATGTCATGGTCTATTTAGAGAATAAAGGACAAATATTATTAATATTATTATTATTATTGTTAGACTTAAATATTTTTTTTAGGTTTTTGCAAGACAAATGGGGTTAAATGGCTTGCCCAAGGCCACACAGTTACATAATTATTAAGTGTCTGAGGCCGGATTTGAACTCAGGTACTCTTGATTCCAGGGCCAGTGCTCTATCCACTGTGTCACCTAGCCACCCCCTAGACTTAAATATGCCTGAAACCAAGATAGTTCTCTGATGACAAACTGACTAGACTTATTTCTAGATGAAGGTGGGGAGGGGGGACATAGAAAGAAAAAGAAAATGACACTACATCCTTGGTGAATATTCAAACTGTGTTTGTAGAAAGTAAACTTGTTTTATTTAATGACTCACTCATTCCAGTATCTAATTTGTATTAAAAGGATATTACATTTAGAAACAAACCTACCACTTTTGACTTGGGCTTGGTAGGTTGAGATGTACTTTGATTAAAATGACAATGAATAATTAATTTAATTTTGGTAGAGTTTTCATTTTTATTTTAGCCTATCCATGAATAATTAACATTTCTCCATTTTTTTAGATCTATCTTTATTTGTATGAAAAGTTGTTTTTTGTTTGTGTTTGTGGAGTTTCTGGGAGTTTTTTGGACAGGTAGATTTCCCATTATTTTATACTATCTGCAATTATTTTAAAAAGTAGAATTTCTCTTTCTATCTCTTCTTTCTAGACTTCATTATAATATACATACATACATACATATATATATATATATATATATATATATATATATAGATGTGCTAATGACTATTTGTGTTTATTTTATATCCTGCAACTTTGCTAAATTTATTAATTGCTTCATCTGGTTTGTTACTTGATTCTCTGGGGTTCTCTAAGTACCAAGTATCATCTACAGAGTGTGATAGTTTATCTTCTCATTGACTGTTCTAATTTTTTTCGTATGTTTATTATTTGTATTATAATACTGAATAATAGTGGTGATAATGGACATCTTTGCTTCATCCTCAATCTTATTCAGAAAATTTCTACCTTATCTTTATTACAGTTAAAACTTGCTCATGATTATAGATGGACAGTATTTATCATTTTAGGAGAAACTCCATTTATTTCTTTGCTTTCCTAGTTTTTTAAATAGAAATGTGTTTTTTTTAAGAACTGTTAAGCTAGACTTGATTTTTTAATGATGAATTTCCTTTTATTCAGACTACAGATTAAGATCTGCAAGGGAGAAGTTGAGGTTTCTTAAGGAAGTGAGTTTGATAGATTGAATGTATGTGAACTTTTCTGTCTTACCCTGTGCTAAGCCATTAATTCATGCTTTCAGGATGAAATTCCACAATAATAACTTTACATTTTAGCTAGGAGTTTCCTTCAACATATAACTATATAGGTGTGGGCTGATCAGTTGGTGAAATTTGAGCAGAAAATTGGTATAAACTGTGACTTGAGCAAATATTGCTGCTGGTACCACTAAGCATTTTTGGATGGGAAAAGGAGGCACAGAGCACATCATAAGACAGATATGTTGGCAAAGGGAGATGATAACCATACATAGGAAGGATATTTGAATGTGGTTCTATAACATGAGATTGATAAGAAAGCAAATGATGGCCAGTACTTGAGGGTGCTATTATAATTGTACCAGGAAATTAAGCACCTGCTCATTAAGCTCCATTCAAGTCTAAGGTATTCTCCAAATCCCTTGCTCTAGTTAAATCATTCAAGGGAGGCTACAGAGGGTAGTTCAAGGAGAGAAGGAGTGTAATGGGCTCTGTAGTTGTGCAAACCCAATCAATTATCTCTAGGCATGTTTTGTAGGTAAAACCAAATAATGAACTTTTAGAGTTCATTGAGACTTCCCTTATAGTTAATCACATTTAATATCTGATTCCCCAGGGAATTGAAAGATATTTAGTATAATGCAATCAAATATAATAAACAGTTATTAAATTCCTTACTAGATATCTAATTTTATTCTAAGCACTGAGAATACAAAAAAGAAAAAGAAAGTCAGTTGCTACTCTCAAAAAAATTTATAGTATAACAATAATAATTTATAAAAATATTTATATATCCTTTATTCTGTGCTAGGCATTATGCTAAGCACTTTATAGTTATTATTACATTTGTTTCTCAAGACAACCTAAGGAGTTAGGTAAGTGACTTGCCCAGTGTCATATAGATAATGTCCAAAGTTCTATTTGAACTCATGTCATGAGTCAGAATACTATCTACTTAGATGTCCCATAATGGGAGAGGGTAATATATAAAAGGAAGTTGGAGAGTTGGAGGGAGAAGGTACACTGCAAATTGCTGATGAAATTTTTTGTGATGATGAGTTTTCTATGGGTTTTTCCTAGGGGAGGCATGATGATGATGGTGTAGCATCCAAGCAGTAGAGCTAATGAGAAATAAAAAGAACTTCTGAGCCCTTAATGAAGAGAGTATTTGGAAGATTTCTTTTTTTTTCCCCTTGCTCCTTCCTACAGCCTTCTAATCATAGGGATAGAGGAAAATAGGAGTACTGATGAAAAGATTTTTTTTTCTTTAGTGATGGAGATGAAGGTCACTGTATTACTTCATAACAGAAAACCAGTTTACAATAACCATGTTACCTTGTGAGGAAAGTAGATGCTACCTGGCAGATGACAATGGATAAGTCAATAGGCCTACTTCTGCAGATATTCCTTATTTTATCAAAGCTGTGGGCAGAGCCCTGCAATGTCAGACAGAATCAAATAGACATAAATCTCTAGAGGTTGCAAATTGACCTTAAAAAACACTATATATGAGTTTGGGAAATAATCGGGAGGTTATTGTTTTGCTTATTTTTATTGCAGTGATTTGTTTTGGGGGTGATAGGCATGAATTTGAAATTTATTGAATACACTATTACATCATTGACATCATGTTAACTTTGCCAGATAAGTCATGGTGACAGAAGCCATAGATCAGGTGGTGACTCATATGAGGCACAATGAATGGGAAGATCCTCTAGAAGAGCCTTAGGATCTTGTATCTGAGTATCACCAATTATCTTGATCTAAGTCTTATCACTGGATTATGATGATTTTGCAGGGAATAGAGTGGGACTGATTATTTTACACAGCTCTGTCTCACTTAAATCCATTTCACTTGTAAGTCAAGACCACCTGATTGGTCCTCTTCAAGAAAGATGAAAAGCCAAGGGTCTTGCCACCAAGGGGTAGTATGTGATAGAATTTTTTTCCTGAAATATCTTCTGGTAATGAGCTTCCTGACCTTGTATATTAAAGGTCCTGGCCATGTAAAACCTCTTAAACTTGGATGTCTGGGAAAATACAATCCATCATCCTCTGATGATACACTGATGAAATGAATTTCTACATGGATGTGCTTATGGAAAATTACAGAGGAAGTTAAAATAGGACTTAAGAAAATCCCTAGACATTATAAATTATATTTTATTTTACTGTGTGTCTTTTTATATATTTTTAAATTTTATTTATTTAAGGAAATGGGATTAAGTGACTTGCCCAAGGTCACACAGCTAAGCAATTATTAAGTGTCTGAGGTTGGATTTGAACTCAGGTCCTCCTGACTCCAGAACTGGTGTTCTATTCACTGCACCACCTAGCTGCCCCCTACTATCTGTATTTTTGCATGATTTAAATGATTTAAATGCTAAAAGGGGAAAAACATTAGTTATCTATGAGGGTAAGCTTTTTTCTTTACATGAAGACAATTTGCAAATACCTAAAGCCCAGTATCATAACTTTACTTAACATTTTATGTTATTTGTTTGTCATGGATTCGTTTTTTCACCCTGGTAAAGTCTTCCATATTCATCTCAGAATAATGTTTTTAAATGTATGCAATAAAATATGTCTAGCATAATTATTCTGGTTGGTTCTTGTTTTTAATTATCAAAGAAGACCAAAATATAATTACATTAAAATGTTATTATAAAATACTAAAAATGTTCTTGGACCCCAGTGTAAATATCCCTCAGCTAAAATATGTGGTAATTATGAAGAAAGAGCTTTATCATCCTGAATGACATTTTCGAATTAGTGATGATATGTTAAAAATTATTTATAGAGAAAAAGTTTAAGCATTCTGAAGTTAAACACAGTGAGAATGACCAGGGACAGAGTCACCAAAATTAATAGGGGAAATCTTAGAAAAATGATAAGTGGCAATAAAAACAGTAGTGGAGACAGAGGTAGTGAACTGTCATAAAAACTATTGACACTGATGATTTTGGATACCTTTATTAATAATAGATAGAAAAAAACCTTAATGGATAGATGAAATCAGAAAGACTTGAATTCAGATCAAGTTTCAAATGCTTGCTAGCTATGTGATCCTGCACAAGTCTCTTAATTTCTGTTTCCTCTATAATATTACTTACTTTGTGAGGTTACTATGAGGATCAATTGATACGTTAATATTAAAAAATGCTTAGCACAATGCTTAGCACATATTCCAGTATCTATAAAAATGAATTTCCTTCTCCTACAACCCCCCACCTCCCCACTTTTTCCCCTGATAGATTTTTTCAGAGTGCATTATACCAAGAAGTATCTCCATTGCCAAAGAAATGCTGTATATTAATTAATAGTATAAAAATATGTTTGAAGTCAAAAGCAGAAAGAATTAGCACTCTAATAGATTTCTCTCTCTTTGCTCTACCTATAATCTACAACAGGGTTCTGAGACATTATCAGAGAATGACAAAATGATGTAACAGTGAAAGTCAGATGACCTTAGCTTACTATTCCCAACCTATTACTTACTATCTATTTGACATTGGACAAATCAGTTATCTATATAAGCCATGGGTACATCTTTAGTAAAATATGCAATTTGATAAAGGAAATCTATAATGTCCCTTGTGGTTCTATAGGTAAATTATGCTGCTATATTTAATTTGCAGTATTAATTATTTTCTCCATTATTTTAAGTCTAGACAGTAAACAAAACAATAAATGAAGCTCTGAAGGGCTTCTGCTCTAACCACTGCACTACCTAGTTGCCCTGAGGTCAGGAGGATCTTAGACACTTACTAGTTGTGCGACTTTGGACAAGTCACTTAACATTGATTGCTTCTCTGCTAGGGCCATCTGTAGTCGTTCTGATTCAAATCTGACCATTAGACCCAGGTAGCTCTAGAGAAGAAAGTGAGGCTGGTAAACTGTACACAACACCCCCCCCCCAAACCCAATTCACTTGCATGTCATGGCATCACCTTCCTGATGTCATGGTCTTCTTTGATAATGAAGGACAAACATCAGCAGTGGATGAAGTCCTGAAATATCATTCATATCATCACAATCACCACAACCACCATAATCATTGTTATTAACATCTCTAATGGTTAAAATCTACTCATCTTTAAAACTGGGCCAATTCCTTTAATATCTAATTCATTGAGTTGTCATGAGGATCAAATGAGAAAATGTGCATTAAGTAGATTTTAAACTTCAAAGTACTGTTTGTCATTATTAGTATTAGTATTAGCATGCCTGCAATGATTTGCATTTTTTTTAGCAATGGAATATAGAGAACCTTCCTATTTTTAACAGGGACCTAAATATCTTCTGTTTCACAATTTTTCCATTATACATTGATCCTACCATCAGGCATTGTAATCAGTGGCTTGTTGTGTGAACCTGAGTATATCTGATTGACTGATGAATCATCAAATCTATCACCCTCTCTCAGTATTATTCTTAGAATGATAGTCTTAAGTATTTATGTTTCTTAATGCTATTTTTATTCTTTTTGTGGGTGACAGTATTGTTGGAAGGAGAAGAAATACATATATATTTATAAAAAATAAAATTGAAATGATAATAATTAAATTAACTTAAATGTATCTTATGCCCTTGAATTTAGTTTTGACAATACAATATTGATTGTAAGAAATTGGAATTTCCTTGTATTATAAGAGATTAGGATATGCCTTTTATTAGAGTTTATTAAATCCACTTGGTTTTAGAAACACTTTTATAATACTATATAAGATGCATCAAAATAACTGTACATTGAATTATTCTAAGCCGAGTTTAATTCTGATCTTATCTTTCTCATCTTAGTTGGCTTCTCTTGTTATCAGTGGAGATAAGATCTTTGAAAATCTGTTAGGAAACAGTTCCTGAAAATTGTTTTATACTATTTCTCAAAATTTGAACTGAGAAATGGAAAAACAATTGAATTGGGGAATAGGGGAAAGAGGAAGAGGAGGAGGAAAGAAAGATGAAAAAGGCTTAGGCCAGCTGGATCTAAATAGGAGTTGCTATACTCTAGTCTTCCAAGTGATTTAGCCTCTCTTCATTCAAAAAGCCCCAAATCACACACACTAAGAGGCAGAAAGCAAAGCATTCTTGGCCCTTTCTATTTATAAACTTTAAAAATCACATTTGGCATGCTAAATGTTAGATACAGGAACATCCATGCTGAAGGTAATGATGATGAAGAATACTACCTACCTCCTGGCAGAGAAGTTAGGGACTAACTATGAAGAGTGAGTCAAGTATTTTTAGACATGGTCAATATGGGAATTTGTTTTGCTTGAGTATAAATATTTGTTCAAAAAATTGTTCCAAAGATTTCATTTTTTTCTCTCTGTTTCCCCAAATGTGGAGAGAATAAAGGAAAGGGAAAATAAAAACTTGACTATTGGAAATAATAAAATTAAAAACAAAAAATGTTTTAAAGCTATTGAAAAACTTCACAAATAGAAAATTATATGAATAAGTCAGAACTCACTATAGAAACATTAAAGATTAAAGATAATAGCAAAGAAAAATAGAAAGAAAATCAGAAAACTAAATTATACGAGCAAATGTGAATCTATCTAATGAAAACTAAAGCAAAAGACAAAAATAAAGGAGATACAAATAGTCAAAAAAAAAGAATAAAATAAGGGATTTGAAATGAATTTTTAAAATTACTACAGAAAATTAAGAAGCAAATTAAGAAGAGAAAAGAGATAACCCTTGAAAAGGAAGGATGTGGAAGTCTTTAAGTGACTATGTGGTCTCCAGAAACCTAGGAAATCAAGATTCTAGCTTGAATAAAGGACAAAGCAGGCAGTGTAGTAATATATTCAATGAGAAAGAAAGTTGATTGAAATGATTTTTTTGCAGAAAAAATAAAAACCAGCAAACCTGGAGAAAATATTAATTATTGATTTACTTGCTTCAGTAAAGTGTAATAATTACAAACAAAGCACTCCCTTATATCTTTCTGAACCCAACTTGATTCTATCATTCTTTGATTGCTGTCCTTTTATTTAATCAACAAAATTTCACTCTAGTCCCCCCACTCTTCTCTGATAAAAGCATCCCTTGTCACAGAAGATTTTAAAACCTATTATTTACTTCCAAAATATAACTCTGATTTTCCAAATGTAGACCAATTAACTGTTAATTTCCTCCAATCATTTTATCCACATCTTACCTCACTTCAAAAATTTTATAATTATCAAATAAAAGCAAGGTATTTTCTAAGGAGAGTAAATCAAATAGTCATTAAAATGGATATAAAGAACAACTGATTCATTACATAATTGATTAAAAATCAATAATTAAATAATTTTTAAAAAGTAGTCTCAAAGCTCTATAAATCTTATCCTGACAATTGTTTATTTCAATTCATCTGCATTTATGGCTTATTCACATTTTATAAACATATAAAATAGACCTAAATATATAATAAATTATTTCTTTAAAACTACTACCATGCCATGAAGACACATCAAGATTAGACTGTGCGGAAGATTTTAGCAAATTATTTTACAGATTTACATGCTTTAGTAAATAGAATATATATGTTCTATTCTATAGTATAACGCTAAACATTATTTAGAATATAGAAGAGAAGACTGACAGGTTTAAAGTCTTTGAAAGTTACCATGTAGAAGAGGGAATTAATTTACTCTATTTGGCACCAAAAGAAAGAACTAGGAGAAATGAGTAGAAATTGCAATTAAAAAAAAAAAGACAGATTTTGTTTTAACATGAAGGAAAAGGATTTTAATAATCTGAACTGTCCAAAAGTCAAAAGGTGTGTCTCATGGGACAATAGGGATAATAGGTTCTCCACCATTATACATCTTTAAGCAGAGGTCTGTAACTATGTGTCAGTTTTGTTGGAGAGAGGATTCTTAATTAAACACAGGTTGGACAAGATGACCCATAAGGTCCCTTCCAATTCTGAGAATCTATGATTCTGTGTCTAGAATTCCAGCAGAAGACAATTGGATACTGAGCAAGAAAACGTCTTTCTCTTCAAGGAAAGGGAACAAGGTGAAGGGGGGCAACTTTAAGTGGATTAGAGTCATTAAAACATTTAAGCAAGGTGACAGAACCATCTGCAAGAATTTTGCAGGGTAACCTGAAGCATGGGGGAGGGAATTTTGGAGAGGCAGTCAAAGAAGGTCCTTTCACAAATTACGGGATCATCGATAATCAGGAGAGGGCAGTGGGAAGCAGATTATTAAAAAAAGACTGAGAATCCAACAAATCCTGTTGATATAAATTTACCTCATGGACAGAATCTTCACCTGTACCCAGAATGCATAAGAGTATAAATTTAGGGCTGGAAGGGATCTATCTTTCAAGCCATCAAGTCCAAACCACTCAATTTACAAATGAAGAAACACACAGAGGTTATATGACTTGCAAATATTTGAGGCAAGATTAGAACCTCTATCTTCCTGACTTCTGGTCAGTCTAATGCCCCTCCTATACCTTACCTTATGTCCTTTTCAACATGGACAGAATAATTCTAGGAAAAAATATCATAATCATGGATTAAAATTCCCTTCTATCATCTAGGCACAAAAACCTAGGAAGACTATATTTCCTTTCTTAATTGAACTAACCAGTAGGAACAGAAAAATATAGCAATTTTTCATATAACTCAAAAGATTCTCAAGAGGGAAAAAGAAAACATTATCCCAGTCTTAAACTTGGGCATTTTCTTCCTATTATTGTCTCTAGAGAGGGCTGTGGAATGAACTTTACCCCTCCTAACACAGCCCTCATTCTCCATTGATTAATCATAGATGGAACCTAGTTTGCTAAGTATGAGTAGGTCTTAGATTCAGGAGAGTAGCACACTATATAGTTACCATTTAAATGGTTCATACGTTGATTTTCATTGGTGGTAAAGTTGAAAAGGTAGATCATAAAAAAAAAAAAGAAAAGCTTTGGGAAAAAAGGGGCCTAAACCACTTATTTCAATTCTATCAAATTCAGGTCCTATCACATCATGCCATGTTGGTCTATAGTATAATTCAATGCTACAAATTCTGCAAAAATATGAGTGGAAGGGGAGGGGGAATTACAAAAAACAAAACAAAACTAGGATCTGTTTTTCCATGTGTTTACATGGAAGCAAGATTAATTCTATAATAAACCCTAAAGTCAGGGGTGTGCTAGAGCCAGTTTGCCAGACTCCTGAGAATTGTTTCAAAATTTCCTGTATGACCATTTACACTTCAGAAATCAGCAAACACTACACATTAGAGCTTTATTTAGTATTATTTAATTGTCTAGACTTAATAAAGTGATGGAGAAAATATTAATAATGCACATTATTAGGCAAGCTGGTTGTTAAATAATAACCAGCACACCATTGCCTAACTCCATAATAAATAACATTTGACATTAATTTCAAAGTTATACCATTTTGAAATAAACTCAAAATATATTCCTCACCTTAAGTTATCTTTACAATTTAAAAAAATACACCAAAGTCTCCTGTTAGCAGGCCTATGAGGAGATTTACCAGATAATTCATCTTAGGGTAAAGGACTATTTGATCAAGACAATTAGAACCTTGCCTTACTGGCTTCCCTTCCTAGTCCTGAAATCTTAATAAACCAGGGCAATTCTACTCTATGCTTTACTCTGCATCCCTTTCTGTCTTGTAAAACTATTGTCTTGCTGCAGGGTGAGTACAGTTAACACGAGAGACCATAAAATTAACATGGATTTATTTATCACAGCTGCATGATTTCCTATAGCATAAGTAGTAGTTGTAAATGATCATGGTGGGAGGTTGGGGGAGAGGGGCAGTAATTAAATATGATTAAATGAGAAATGGTTAGATGAAAAAGTATTGTGAAGGTAGGATGACTAAACTATTGAACTGATTTGTTGGGTTGGGACACAATAAATTATAAAGTGTTGATAATGATTCCAAGATTGTGATCCTAGGTGATGAGAAAAATGACAGTTCCCTCCATAGATGTAAGGAAGTTAAGAGGTGGAGTGGTTTTAGAGGAAAAGATAAGAGTTTAGTTATTGTAATAGTGAGTTTGAAATGCCTTTGAGATATCTAGATAAAGCTGTCAAGGAACCTGTAGCCTTCTATTTTCTGTCTGTCTCTCTGTCTGTCTCTCTCTGTCTCTATTTCTCTCTCTCATTGCATTCTTATTTAAAATTAACTCTCCCAATAGAACATAATCTACTTGAGGTTAAGGATTATTTTAGTCTTTCTTTACACCAACACTTATTACTCTGCCTTGTTTATAAGAAAAGATCAATAAAATCTTATTGAATTGATAATTTGGTAATGCAGAAATAAAACTCAGATGAAGACAGAGACTATATTTAGCATGGTTCCAGAGAAAGAGTCAGGATTTGACTACACCCTACATCTGCCCTGAGCTCAGGAATTAAAGGTGTTTTAGTGGAATAATACAGAAAAGGAACAAAGCCATTCATTCTTCAAATGAAAATGAGGATGAAGATGATGTAGAAGTTTTTGAGGTTGACAATGAATATATAATTATATATATATTTATATATATATATATTTTAAAGGAAATACTAAATATTACTTTCTGTCAATGGATTCTGTAAAATTATCATGTAAATGTTTTACCAGTTTGTTATACATTTTGTTGTCTTTTTCTTTTTTATTAATCTGTGAAATACTTCATTTAATCTGTAAAATTTTGTCATGATCCTCTAAAAATCTATTCTGTGTTACTGTGTGCAACTTTACACCAGGATGCTCAATTGACTTGTGAAGAGTTTTCTTTTTTATTTCAGGAAAAAAATTCTATCCTTTACTACATATTATTTCAGACATATTTGAGAATAGAATTTTCACCTTCATTTTATGAATTTAACTTGAGAATCTATCATTAAGGAGATCAGATTATTTCTGATGTCTTATTACATTTTTCTTTCAATGATCTAATTATCATCAGCTACTAGGTGCAGGTTTTTACAGAGATTTATTTTCTTATAAATTATTAGCTTTATTTTGAAGTATCTAAATTCATAATCATATGGATTATTTGCATGAATTAATTCATGGTCACATTTATTAAAATTGATAATCACAGAATCATAGAATCACAGATGAATGACACTAACTCCTGGCATCTTGATCATACTGTTTAAGGTTCCTGGGCTCCTCCTCCTTCTCATTTATAAAAGCCTATTCAATTTTAAGGTTAAAGATCACTGAAACTTGTAAATCTTTAGGTAAATGTCTCCTGACTGATAGGTTCATTTCCTCTTCTAACACCCAAATAATGATCCTTGGTTTGAGGCCAAGGTAATCTTTTGTAGAATTATCTAAATAAGAATATTCCCCTTCAAAATCATAGTCAGACATTATGGAGGTCATGTTGACTTTTGAAAATTATGCAGCTTTTGTATAAATTGTTGAAGGAATGAATGAGTCAGAAAGATTTTGAGTACTTTTTTCCATATTGTATATTGAGAAGCTGATACTTGAGAAACCTTGATAATTGAAAGTTGGAATTGTTATAGAGAGAAAGATTATAAAGCAGCTATAAAACTCCTTGATAAAGTAGGGACAAAATACAAAATGGTAGGTAAACCTATCCAGGCCCAGGATAGGAATCTATATCTATATGAAGTGAACCTTAAAGAAAGAGTAGTGATAACAGATGGCAACAAAGGGAGTATATGGTTCTGGCAATGAGATGCTTCCTGGCAAGGACATGTTTTCTCCATCCTCTTTAAAATGTTAAGGGATAGGAAATAAAGTTATCTACTATAGTGGTATGTGTAGTAGGAGTAGGAAGTAGGAAGTAATACTGAAGAAAGTAATACCAAATGAGTTAAATTATTGCTATGAGATCAGTACACTAATATTTTTTTCACCATTTGGAATGGTTGACCCATACACAAAATTCAGAGTCAAGTTTCTGTGGTTATAAAAAGACATAGGGTTAATATGAAGAAGTCTAATTCAAAAAGGTAGTCATCAATGGGACAGTTCCAGAGGGCATGGTGGAAGTGGGATAGTAATACTGGAACTGAGTATTGAGATATATGGGAATGAAGCAACAAGGATTTGTTTTGGGGGAATGAAATTTTCATCTGGCAAAGTGGAATTCAGAAAACAATGTTTCAGAATGGAGAAGAAAGTTTGCTAGTCATGGAGTAATTGATTATTACAAAACTTTATAATTAACCAAGGAAACTAATTTGATATTCTTGACCCAAGGAGTAAGCTAGTCAGCAACTATTGTACCTGGATTAGATGGCGATAAAAAGATGGGGCGAAGTTTGAGCACAAGTTGACTACATTGAAGAGGTTGATGTAAGTCAGAACTTAGAATCACTTAACTGACCCAGGGACAAAGAATGTTTCTAGACACATAAAGCATAGAAGGGTAAATAAAATAAAATGCTATGCATAAATTAGGTCAAATAGTTCAATTAGGTTAAAAAAATAAAATAGAGGCTAAACCTTATCCAAAACCCAGGTAAATTATTTAGTCAAATCATTTAATCAGTCTCCATGTTAGTCAACGAGCATTTATAAGATACTTACTATGTGTCAGACATTATGTTAATTATTGAGAATAGAAAGACCAGAATGCACCATGCCCTTAAAGAAGCTTGCATTCTAACTGGGGACACAACATACAAAATGCATTTGTTCTAAAAATATATAAACAGTGAATTAAGGGAATCTTGGAATATATTAGCTCAAAAAATTACAGTGAATGTAGCTTAATTTGTTTAACACAAAGTTAACTCAAGAAAACATTTGTGATTATGCTAGAATGCTAGTCTTTCTTCATTTGGCTACATCTCAATTTCTATGAGTTTTGACAGGAGGAATAAATGGTCTATGACTGGGATTCTTAACCTGGAATACACAGTTCTCCAAAGAGTCTATTGCTAGATGGCAGACTGTCTGTGAACTTAGAAAAAAAATACAATTACAACTTTGTTTTCACTGTCTTTGAACCAACATTTGACATCCCAAACTTTATGCTAATCTCTGGGGATACAAAGGACAAATATATATGATACTGTCACTTAAGGAGTTCTCATTCTAAAAGAAGAGACAACACCCAAACAACTATGAACATATGACATATACAGAATAAAACGAAGAAATCCCAGAAGAGAGATGTTAGTATTGAAGGGGTCTGGAAAGGCTTCTTACAAAAGGTGAAGTTTTGACTGGAAAGAAAGACAGAAAGGAGGAACAAGGATAGAGCACATTTCAGTCAATGGGGGACTGCACAAATTAGGAAGGTGGAATGATGTAGAAGGAACAGAAAAGAAGACATATCATGGAATTATAGCCTTTTGTCCATAAGTGCTTCTTGTTTCTAAAATTGAGTGTTTAGCACCCAAAGTAAAATTTAACCAAGCAAGGACAGTTAGGCTAACTAGTACCAATGAAAAGTAACTCTTCCATTCTTTTTTTTAGAAAGATTTTATTTATTTTGAGTTTTAGAATTTTTCCCCCATTCTTGCTTCCCTCCCCCCACCCCCTGCAGAAGGCATTCTGTTAGTCTTTACATTGTTTCCATGGTATACATTGATCTAAGTTGAATGTTATGAGAAAGAAATAATATCCTTAAAGAAGAAAAATAAAGTATGAGATAGCAAAATTACATGATAAGATAATGCTTTTTTTTTTCTAATTTGAAGGTAATAGTCTTTGGTCTTTGTTCAAAGTCCACAAATCTTTCTCTGGCTACAGATGGTATTCTCCATTGCAGACAACCCCAAATTGTCCCTGGTTATTGCATTGATAGAATGAGCAAGTCCATCAAGGTTGATCATCACCCCCATGTTGCTTTTAGGGTGTACAATGTTTTTCTGGTTCTGCTCTAACTCTTCCATTCTTGAAACTAGTTGCTTAATTTAAAGCTAGCACTGTTGGGATCATTCTCCCCTTCATTGAGGGAGAACACAGGAAAAGGAGAAGGGAAATTATTTCCTCCCCATGCCTAGGAAAATGTATAACCAGCACTCTCCTGGGGTGAACAGACCATGGACACAGAATAACCAGTATCATATTTGCCTTAAATAGTAGTTGAAGAAAAGAAAAATTAAAAATATTTCCTCTGGGACCCAATTCTCATTCATTTCTGCACCCTGTGGATCCTCTGCATATTATTTTTAAGTGAATGGAAACTCTGTACTGGGGAAGTCATTAACAGGCAGTCACATATGAAATATTTCCCCAATAAAAGTTTCAATTACATTTTCTTGGTTCCATGACCTTTTCTGCTTTCTTTTGTACTTGTAAGAGGTCTATGACTATTAAAGTTCAAAATAAGCGTGTATGTTTTTGTTGTTGTTTATTTGCTTATTTTAACAGTGACTTTAGACTCATTATGCTTTTTGTTTTTTTCTCAGCTTTTTCAGTAGCACATTACTGAAGAAAATGTGATGGCTCTCACAAGGTAACAGAACTATTTAACAATCTAATACATTTGAGCCTATTCATCAGTGTTTGAAGCATCTTGCTCATTCAAGGAAAGAAGAAAAATTCTTGAGTGCTAAGTACTTATAATCCCTATAAGTGATTGACAATTCATCCAAGAGGAGGCACAATTAAATTGACCTTTTTAAAAATCCCTGCAATTATGAATAAGTATAATTTTGATCAATGAATTGTCTTTATATTGGCATTTTTAAGCTTGTCCTTTTTCTTCTTATAGATTCCTTGGGGAATCTGGAGAAGCCTAATGATATTTTTCAGAATAAAATTTTTAAATAATTGGAGAAAATGTTAAAATTACAGTAATAGGTTCATGAAAATAAACATGTACTTTTTTTTTCTTATAAAGGTATATGGATTCTATGCACTAGAGGTTAAAAATCTTTCATTTTCAATACACATAGCCTGGATAAATTATTCTTTCATCAGAATTCTTTAGAAGGTGTTCTTACATTTGAATTGCTTTTTTGACTATAATATAGGTGCCTCATATAATCATGGTCTGTTTTTCATTTTTAAATTTTCATTTTAAAACGAACTTAAGTAACTAAAATAGCATTTTATTTGTCCTAGGAAGCTGAGTAAAAAATAGCCAAAAGAGTAAAAGTTGAATACAAATAATGATTTCATGGCACATGTTCACCTTGTCATTAATAAGTTCTAGGAAAATATGATGTTGGGTGAAACAACATTACAAGGGAAAGTAGGTTCCAGAAAAATAATACTATAAATTGACATTTAATTGAAAGCTATCATGGTGTGGTTGCTTATAAGCCATTAATGATATTACCACAAGATGACATTACTTGGGTTAATTGTGTTTGTGGTATAGTTATACATAGAGAATATTCAAACACACACACCATTTGTGGCTCAACTGACCACCACCTACTAGAGTTTCAGGTTTTGGTTCACATAGTCAAAGTTTTATGTTAAGGAAGAATGCCCCACAAAATATTGAATTGGGCATTTTTGTATTCTTTAGGTTATAATTCTCACAGTAGAATACCAACTCCAAATGAAGGATGGCTAGATGATATAGGCTAGTCACATTCACGCCTTTGTTCCTCAGCAGTCTACTCCTGACTCTGGAATTGTTTTTGCACAATTTTCCAGCAATTTTCTCATGACAGAATATGACTTTACTACCCTGGCTACAGCAGCCTTGTCAAACAGGAAGATCCCACCTGCTTAGCAGTCCCATATCCTGCTTGGTCAGTTTGACATCAGAACCTCCATTTTAAGGAACTGCTTAGGCTAGCATAGTTACTCTTTTATTCTTATCTTGGCTTCATTCCTGAGTCTCTAAATGTGTTTTTTCATGAATTCTCACGCAGTTGCCTTTTTTTCAGTTTCTTTTTATGTACTGTCTTCTTTGGGGAAAGCTAGCTAGCACAGTGGATAGAGCACAGGGTTTGGAATCAATAAAACTCATGTTCATGAGTTCAAACCTAACCTCAGAATTTATTGCTGTATGACCTTGGGCACATCACTTAATCCTGTTTACCTCAATTTTCTTGCCTGTAAAAATGCACTGGAGAAGGAAATGGCAACCCGCTCCAGTATCTTTATCAAGAAAACCCCAAATGGGGCCATGATATATCTGATTTAACTGAAAATGACTGAGAAAAAAAACCAACTTCTCCCTTTGAATGCAAGATCTTGAGGGCAGGAGGTATCTTTCTGTTTCCCCAAATCTTAGCATAGAGTCTAATCCATAGTAAATGCCTAGAAAAATGTTTGCAAATTTGATTTGACTTCTTTATGGGGGAAGGAAATAAAAGTATTCTTAAATAAAACTTAGGGATAGGTCCCTTCTAAAAGAGTTTAAGAGGATCATATCTAGACAGTGTGCTCAATGTATAAAGTAGTTATCAGGTATAAGACCAATATTCATTTTCTCTGCCACAGGGGAAATGTTCAAAAAGCAAAATTCTAAAAAATACTCGTTGACAGTTAAAACAAAATTTAAATTCATCACACTAATATATTTGATTATATTCTCCAAAATAAAAGGTAAGATAATTTTGTTTATACATATAGATTTATATGTATTTCTGAAATTATATATTGATGCAATGAGATAAAGTTTTAGACTAGCAAAGAAGTCCAGTAAAGAGAAAATTCAACAACAAAAGACACTGTGTGTGTGTGTGTGTGTGTGTGTGTGTGAGAGAGAGAGAGAGGGAGAGAGAGAGAGAGAGAGAGAGAGAGAGAGAGAAAGAGAGAGAGAGAGAAGGGAAGAAAAGGAAAAGAGAACATTTCCTTTTAGCTACAGATAGGAAATAATCATGTTATGTTGTTCATCAAGTATTTAATGGCTTCTGCTGTATTTTGCAATATATTATATCCTATATATGAAAATGTAGCTTTTTGTGGGCAGGCATTATGCCATTTAAGCCATTACAAATCAGCCAAAGTGTCAACACATTTTGAAAGGGAGCTATTAGCAATGAAAATGTCAGGCTCTGCTTAACTTATGATCAGCAGAATAAACAGAACAATGAACCCATTAGAAGTTACCTGTTATACTTGAACACTTTAAGAATCTTTCTTTAAAGGATTTAAAGGACATAAGAGGCAGCAGACCACTTTCCATTTTAATAGAAATTTGTTTATTTTGCTCAACTTAGAACTATCCTATTATTTTTGAAACAGCTCTAAATGATTCTTCAATTACAACTTTATCTCACATGATGCCTTAACCTAGGGGTTATTTGTACCTTTGAAAATACAAAACACATATTACTTTCACATTTAACAATCCATCATTTATTACTCATTCCCTACCTAAGGGATATATCAGATATATATCAGATAAATGATAAAGTGAAAAAGTGAAACTGTTTAAGAAAAGTACTTCATGGTCAATGGTTTGAATATTAAACATTCTCTCTCTCTCTCTCTCTCTCTCTCTCTCTTCTTTACACACATACAACCAAATGATGATATTTAGTATATTTATTATAGAAAACAACTAATTTGTGCAAAAATAAATTTGTGTGGAATTCTCAGCAGTATTTAATTATGTCTTTTTTTTAATCCAAGTAGTTATTAAGTTTGAGGGCATCTGAGGTCATTCAATTTAATTCAATACAATTAAAAAAACATTTATTAAGCATATAGTATGCCAGACATTGCACTAAGCTTTTAAAAATTCCCTGATATTATAGGAATGATAATGTAGAATTACTATCTGATCTCTACAAGTAAAAGGGAGCTCATTATGTTACAAGACATGCTATTTTGCTGCATAGTTGTAATTGTTAGAGTTACTTTTTCATATTGAGTTAAAATCTGTTTTCATGTAACTCCCCCACACTGGTCCTAGTTCCTTACATTGGTGCAACACAAACAAGTCTGTCATCTTATTCTCATGACAGCCGTTCAAATATTTGATGACAGCTTTCATGCTTCCCCTTAGTCTTCTCTTCTCCAGATTAAACATCTTCAGTCTTTTCAACCTTTTCTCATATGTATTCAGTGAATAAAAGACAAATCTCAAAAAGCAGCTTGCAGTCACAGTCAGGCACTAGGAAACAAAAGACTGACCAGACTGCAATTATCAGAGCAGGACAGTTGAACTAGATAATAAGTATAGCTCAAGAACTAGCCTCAGGGCATAACCAAACAGACCAACATAAAATGATGCGAGTCTGCTTTCTTTTCACTGGAATTTTAACTTATCACTGGAACTCACGGATGAAGTTAGATGGTAAAATAAAGAACCAGGACAGTTAGATCAAATGTAAATAATTAATAGCAAGCAAAGAGAAGAAATATTAAAAAATATGAGTTTAAATTTATTATAGCTCTGAAAACCATAATAGTGTTTAAAGTTTGTGAGATGTCTTATATGCATTACCTAATATATCCTCAAAGTGACCCTATAAAGTAGTCATTATATGAATTTTTGGCTCCATTAAAAAAAAGACACATTTTAGTTGATTCTTTTCTCTTTTATTACATCAGCTATGTTTCTCAATATATTCCGCTACTTTCCTGAGATTCATTTTTTGTTTTTCAAAATCTGTTTTTAAATAAGTGTTTATTGTCTTTTGTATCTTATATCATCATTATAGTTTGCTGCAAAATCCTTTTCAGAAAGGCTATCCCATTTAATAATAAATTTTTTTCAAAATGAAAAAAATCAGGATTACTGATGTTTTTATTTATTTACTTATTTTCATTCATATGCATATGTATATTTTAAGTTACAAAATTTCCTTTCACCCTCCCTTCCCACTCCCTTCCACTCCCTTCAGCAATGAACAGTCTGATTAGCATTGTACATACATATTTTTGATAAACATGTTTATATATTAGTCATTTTTGCTATGATAAATTAGTATTAAGGGAAAGAGATGTATATGAGAAAATTTTTATAAAGTATTCATCAGATTCTGAAATGTTGGTTTTTCTTTTTTCTTTTTTTTTTGTTTTGCTTTGTTTCTCTTCCTCTGGATAGGGATAACATTTTCCATAGCTGGTTAAATAGTTGTCCTAGCTATCAGAACTGCTAGTTATTTCATCTCACAATGTTGTTAATGTGTTCACTCAGCATCAGGTCCTGTAAGTCATTCCATGCTTCTCTAGAGCTCAACCATTTGTGGTTTCTTATAGAACAATAATATTCCATAATGTTCATGTATCATAATTTGTTTAGCCATTCTCTAATTGATGGGCATTCTCTCGATTTCCAATTTTTTGCCACTACAAAAAGAGCTGCTATGAATATTTTGGAACATATTGGACATTTGCCATTTTTTATAATTATTTCTGGATATAGACCTAGAATTAGAATTTCTGGGTGAAAGGGTATGAACAGTTTTAGTGCTCTTTGGACACAATTCCATATTGTTCTCCAGAATGGTTGGATCCGTTCACAATTCCACCAGCAATACATCAGTGCCCCAATTCTCCCACAACCTCTCCAGCATTGATCAGTTTCCCTTTTTCTGATCTTGATCAATCTGATAGGTGTGAGGTGATAGCTCATTGTTGTTTTAATTTGCATTTCTCTAATCAGTAATGATTTGGAGCATTTTTATATGATGATATATAGCTTTAATTTCTTCATTTGAAAACTTTCTATTCATATCCTTTGACTATTTATCAATTGGGGAAATGACCTGTAGCCTTATAAAGTTGATGCAATTATCTATATAGTTTAGACATGAGACCTTTATCAGAACTCCTAGTTGTGAAGATTGTTCCCCAGCTTTCTGATTTCCTTCTAATTTTGGCAACATTGATTTTATTACTGCAAAAACTTTTTAATTTTATAATATAGTCAAGATCATTCATTTTTCATAATGAACTCCAATTTTTGTTTGGTCATACATTTATCTCCTTTCCATAGACCTGATAGAGTATTTCTTGATCTATTTTATCTATGGTGTTGCTCTCTTTTTGTCTAAATCCTATACCCATTTTGAGATTATTTTGGTATAGGGTGTGAGATGTGGGTCTATGTCAAGTTTTTGCCCTACTATTTTCCAGTTTTCCCATCATTTTTTTGTCAAATAATAAGTTCTTATCCTAGAAGTTGATGTCTTTGGGGTTGTCTACAGATTGCTGTAGACGTTTACTGCAGTTTCTTTTGAACCTATCCTAATCCACTGATCCATTACTCTATTTTTTAACCAGTACTAGGCAGTTTTGATGACTGTCACTTCATAGCATAGATTGAGATCTGGTAGAGCTAGGCCACCTTCCTTTACCTTTTTCCCCCATTATTTCCCTTGCTATTCTTGTCCTTTTGTTGATCCAGATGAATTTTGTTACTATTTTTTCTAGCTTGGTAAAGTAGCTATTTGGTAGTTTGACTGGTGTGGCACTGAATAAGTAATTTAATTTGGATAGAATTGTCATTTTTATTATATTAGTTCAACCTAACCATGAGCATTTGACATTTCCCCAATTATTTAGAACTGACTTTATTTGGGTGAGAAATGCTTTATAATTGTGTTCATACAGTTTCTGGGTTTGTCTTAGGAGGTAGATTCCCAAGTATTTAATGTTGTCTATAATTACTTTAAAAGGAATTTCTCTTTATTTTTCTTGCTCTTGGGCTTTGTTGTTCATATAGAGAAATGCTGATGAGTTATGTGGATTTATTTTATATCCTGCTACTTTGTTGGATTTGTTAATTGTTTCAAGGAGTATTTTAGATGACTTTCTGGGGTTCCTCTAAGTATACCATCAAATCATCTGCAAAGTGAAAACTTTGCTTCTTTCTTGCCAATTCTGATTGCTTCAATTTCTTTTTCTTCTCTTATTGCTACAGCTAGCATTTCTAAAACTATATTGAATAGTAATGATGATAATGAGCATCCTTGTTTCACCCCTGATTTTATTGGATATGCTTCTAGTTTATTCCCATTATGTACATTTGTTGATTTTTAGACAGATACTATTAATTATTTTAAGTAAAACTCCATTTATTCCTAAATTTTCTAGCATTTTTAATAGAAATGGATGTTGTATTTTATCAAAGACTTTTTTAGCATCTGTTGAGGTAATCATATGATTTCTGTTGGTTTTGTTATTGATATATTCAATTATGTTCAGTGTTTTCCAAATATTGAACCATCTCTATTTGTCTAGTATTATTATAATAATAACTTGATGTAGTCTCATTGATAACATTTTATTTAAGATTTGTATATCAATATTCATTAAGAAGATTGGTTTATAATTTTCTTTGTCGCTTTTGGTTCTTTCTGGCTTAGGTATCAACACTATATTGGTGTCATAAAAGGAGTTTGGCAGAACTCCCTCTCCTATTTTTTTAATAGGTTATGTAGAATAGGAATTAATTGTTCCTTAAATGGTAGAATTCACTTGTAAATCCATCTGAAACTGGGGACTTTTTCTTAGGAAGTTTGTTGATGGTTTCTTCAATTTCTTTTCCTGAAATGGAATTATTTAAGTAATTTATGTCTTCTTCTATTAACCTGGGCAGTTTCTGTTTTTGTAAATATTTATCCATTTTACTCAATTATCCAATTTATTGGCATATAGTTTGGTAAAGTAGCTCCAAAATATCCTTTTAATTTCCTTCTCATTGGTGGTTAGTTCACCCTTTTTATTTTTGATACTAATAATTTGGTTATCTTCTTTCTTTTTTTAATCAGTTTAACCAAAATTTTGTCTATTGACTTTTTCGTAAAACCAACTTCTAATTTAATTTAATGAGATCAATGGTTTTTTTGCTTTACATTTTATTAATCTCTCCCTATTTTTCTTTGATGGAATCTTGTAGTCTCATAGATTCATTGGTTTTTATTTGTCTCACACTTTATGCCCTCCCCCATCCAGGGTATTTAACCCTTTGTAAAGTGAAGCAAGGCTTACTTTCTCTCACACCTTACCACCACCACCCCTCTTCCCCCTACACCCAAAGTACTTAACCCCTTGTTAAGTGGAGAGATTAGTTCAAATCCTGATCTAATTAACTTCTAGAATCTTAAAGATCTCTATTTCCTGGGAGGCTCTGGAGGTCTCACCTGAGAACTTTACAAATGATTGTAAATTACAGAGACACAGACTTGGGACAACCCAGTTTATGATGCCTCCATTAGACAAAATGACAAACTTTGTCAGCACAGTGGAATTAAAGTAGGTCAAAGGATAATGAGACACTTAACTTTAAAATTAACACCCCTGCTTTTTCACAAAAGCATTTTTTGTCTCAAACATAGTGAAGTCAAGACCTAACTATATCCATATCTTTAAATCCAATCTCTTCAATTACTCTTTAATTATCTTGAGAAGTAATGTTCTCAAGAATTAAAAGTGTTATATCTTCCCTTTTAGGGTTGTAAAAAATTTGATGATCTTGAGTAGTATCTGTTTTGTTTTCTTTTGTTTTTTCCTTTCCCTCTGCATTCATAAAAGAACTCTTGAATCCTGTATTTGGTGATTGAATTCTCAGTTCATTTCTGTTCTTTGTTTCAAGAAATTCTGGAAGTCCTCTATTTTGTTGAACATCCATCTTTTCCCCCTGACAATATATGTTGAATTTTGTAGTACATTCTGGGTTGTAATGCAGTACAATTAGTACATTCTGGGTTCCAATAGCAGGTCCTGTGTTCTCCGACATATGTTATTCCAGGTCTTCTGATGTGGTCCTATGTGAATCTGATTGTGTTTCCTTTGTATTTGAATTGTTTTCTTTTTTGCTGCTTGCAATAGACTCTCCTTTATTTGAGAGTTCTGGAATTTGACTATGAGATCCTTTGGAGTTTTTATCCTGAGATTTCTTTCTGGAGGGGTTCTGAGGATTTTTTCAGTGGCTATATTGTTTCCTTGTTCTAGTAGATTTGGACAGTTTTCTCTTATAATTTCTTGCATGATGTTTTCCAGATTCTTCTTTTTTTTAACCTAGGCTTTCTAGTAATCTGATGATTGGTACATTGTCTTTCTTGGATCTATTTCCCAGGTCATTTGTTTTCCCTAAAAGGTACTTTACATTTTCTTTAATTTTTTTCAGTCTTTTCATTTTGTTTGATGGAATCTTATAGTCTCATAGATTCATTGGTTTCTATTTGTTCAATTCTAATTTTTAGGGTTTTATTTTCTTTAATTACCTTTTGTGTTTACTTTTTAAAGATGTTGAATTCTCTGGTCAATTTTTCATAATTTTCCTGCATGACTCTCATTTCTTTTTTCCCTTTTTCTTCTTCATTTTGGGTTTTAAATTCTTTTTTAGGCTCTTCAATGAGCTTTTATAGTTGAGTCCACTTTATAGACTATTTTGATACTTCCCCTCTGAGTGATTTTTCACTGATTTCTTCTTCAGACATGGCATTGCTTGCCACATTTGTCTGTAAAGTAGTTTTCTATAGTGAAACATTCTTTTAGCTTTCTTGCTCATCTTCTGGTTTATCTCTGCTCCTGGAGTATAGGGAATATAGATCCAAGCCTTCTTTTTTACTGGGACTTGGATCTGATCCTTGACTAGTCATTGGCCAAGATGTTGCCTATGCAGTCCAGACCTTGCCTTTGCAGAGGTTTGTTTCCTTCTTTATGTCCAGGTTTTGACATAGTAGTGGTTTGTTCTTCAGTGAGCACTGTCTTTTGCCCCATTATTCCCAGGGTTCAAACATTGTTTGGGGTTGGGATCCTCCAGGCTGGCTTACTATCTAGTTGCTGAGACTTCTGCTGTTATCAAGGTGTGGGGACTTGGATCACACTGAGTCTAAAAGTCACCTGCTGGCTTTCCCTGCTGTACCACCTCCTGGACTTTACTTTTCCTTTCCCCCCAAAGATACAGACCTGCAATGAAAATCCTCCATAATGTCTATTGCTGAAAACTTCCATGAATCTTCTCTATTTCTTGGTGGTATCTATAGCTTGAATGTCAGAATGGAGGCTTCATTTATCTTTTGTTGGGACAAGCTCCGGGAGCATATTAGTTTCACCTCACCATCTTGGCTCCTTCCCCAGGACTGCTGATATTTAAAAAGTCCAAAAATCTGTGCAAAGTCTTACAATTGTGGACCTACTCACAGGAAGAAATGTATTGGAGCTATCCTCTTATATCTCTTCTTTTGAATTGTACTTTTTACAATTTCATGACTTTCAGCTTGAATTCTTTTGTGTGTTGGTTCTTTTCATTTATATTCTAGTAGTTATTTTGTATATTGCTTTCTTGACTCTGCTTACCTTGTTTCATGTAGACCTTTCCATACTTTATATTCATTAAAGACATCATTTCTTATAGTAATATTCCTTCATATGCATATTACAGAAATTGTTCAGTCATTCATTTAATCAATAAATATTTGCATTGTTTCTGATTCTTTAATATAAAAATGCAACTATAAATACTTTTATGTATATGGACGCCTGTTTTCTTTGCTTTCTTGAAGTATAACCCCCAAAATGGAGCCTCTGGTGAAAAATATATGAACATTTTAGTTACTTTATTTGCATAATTACAAATTACTTTCTAAAATGTTTGTATCATTTATCTGTTCCACCAGTAATGTATTAGTACACCTTTCTCTTCACATCCTGGGAAAAGTGAATATTGCTGTTTCCTTTCCTTCTTCTCAATTAGTTCTGATATTTTTAAAATTTTGTTTTATTTTACTACCCTTTCAGAGAAGTTTTTCCTCACTTTCTTCATTACTCATTCTTTCTTACCTTGAACTAGACTCTCAAACTCATTCCCTCTTCATTCTCTGCATTCCTTATGAAATTAAAACTTCTTAAACATCAATTTTGGGTTCTCCCCTCCAGGTTCATTGCCTTATAAAGCAAGCATTATTGATTTGCATAGTCAATTTTTGTTTATTCACAGAATAATGGTATTTCCTTTAGGTAACTGAGAGAAAATCCTGCCTAAAGATAGGACTCTGATACTGTTTATTCCAACTCCTTAGTAATCTATATGGTCACCTTGATTATCCCCTTTCCCTCAGGTATTTCAAATTCTATTTCCTAAATCTTTTCCTCCCATTTCCCAGGTGTCAATGGTCACCAGTATTTTTGAATTTCTAATTTCTCTTTTTTAAATCACTCAGGAACAAATTGATATGGTTCCATATTCTCAAATTCCAAAGGATCCCTTGTTTCATCAAATGTTAAATCATTTTTCATTGTTTTGCTGTATTTATTCATGCATGCCAAAATTCATTTACCAGATCTGTGATCATGTTTACTTCTGTTGTTTATGATTTTCCTATTGACTTAACTGCTTATGTTCAAAGCCTTTGAGTTTCTTCTTCCTGAAACCTTTGTTAATTTCAATCTCTGTTTTCTGATTTTCCATTATTACTCACTTTGAGATAACTTCCCTTCTGATAGTTTCAAAGGGAATAAATTTCAATGGATTTCAGCTTTGTTCCTTTATGACAGGAGTGGGGAACCTTTTTTCAGCCAAGGGCCATTTGAATATTTATAGCATCATTTGTGGGTCATACAAAATTATCAACCCCCCAAAAAATAACCTACCTCACACCTATTAGATTAGCCAAAGTGAAAAAAGGGAAAATGATCAATGTTGGAGAGATTGTGGGAGTATTAGGACATTGATTCATTGCTGGTGGAGCTGTGAATGGATCCAGTCTTTCTGGAGATCAATATGGAACTATGCCCAAAGAGCAATAAACCTGTTCATACCCTTTGACCCAGCAATTCTCATTCTAAGTTTATATATAGAAGAAACCATAAAAAAAGGTAAAAGTCCTATAAGTTCCAAAATAATTGTAGCAGAACTTTTTGTAGTGGCAAAGAACTGGAAATTGAGGGGATACCCATCAATTGGAGAATGGCTAAACAAGTTATAATACACGAATACTATGAAATATTATTGTTCTATAAGGAACCATAAATGGTCAGATTCTAGAAAAGCATGAAATGACTTACAGGATATGATGCTGAGTGAAGGGAGCAGAACCAAGAGAACAATGTACACATTAACAACATTGTGAGATGAATAACCTTGATGGAAGCAGGTCCTCTCGGCAGTCCAGAGAGCTAGGACAACTGTATTTGAATAGCTATGAACTATATTATCCTCATCTAGAGGAAGAAAAACAAAACATGCACCAAAAAACCCAACCCTTCTGAATCTGATAACACTTTATAAAAATTATCTCATATATCTCTTTGTCTTAATCTTAATTCCTCATACTGAAAATTTGTAAAAGTGTTTATCAAACTATGCTAACCTGACTGTTTCCCACTGAGGGGAAGTGGGGGGGAAAGGAGGTGGGAGGAAATTTTGTAACTTAAAAATATACATGTGCATATGGATAAAAATAAAAAAAAATAACCTAGGGTTATTTAACTACTGAAAATAACTTTTTTCCTTTCCTCTCAGTACTGAATATTTTGTGCTAAATTTGGGTCAAGATATAAATTTCACAAAGGATCAATTATACTTGCAGTTTATGTTAGTTTCTTCCTCACTACATTTTAAATGAACCTGAAAGCAATAAATAGCAAATAAAACTTGCAGAAAATGAATATTTTTCCCACATAAAATGCTCTAATACTGAGAGAGTTAAGTGTTTGATTTCTTCTTCTATTAATCCAGGCAGTTTATATACTTTTTGTTAATCTCCATCCATTTCACTTTGGTTGTCAGATGTATTAGTATGCAGTTAGGTAAAATAGCTCTGAATTTTTACTTTAGCTCTCTCTTAATTGTTGTTAAATTCATCATTTTCATTTCTGATAGGTAATTGGGTTTTCTTCTTTTTTTAAAAAAAACAAATTAAGCAATGGCTTGTATATTTCATTAGTTTTTTCATAAAATCAACTCAGTCTATTAGTTCAAAAATTTTCTAACTTTCAATTTTATTAATCTCTCCTTTGATTTTCAGAATTTCTAACTTAGAGATTTTTAATTTGTTCTTTTCCTATCAATTTCAGTTGCATGCCCAATTCATTGATATCCTCTTTCTCTGTTTTATTTGTGTAAACATTGAGAAATAAAAAATATCCTCTAATAACTGTTTTAACTATATTCCACAAATTTTTATATGTTGTCATATTATTGTCATTTTCTTGAATGAAATTATTAATTATTTCTATAATTTGTTGATTCATTCATTCATCCTTTATAATTAATTTTCAATTAATTGTTATTCAATTATTTAACCAATTAAATTTTAGTCTATTTTCCCATGACCCTCCATTACATGTGAATTGGAAATGATCCATTTAAAATTTCTGCCTTTCTGCATTTGATTGGGAGGCTGTTATGTCCCAATATAAAACTGCCTCTTTTTTTTTGCTTTTGCTTTGCTTGAAATAAGGATTGCCATCCTTGTTCTTTGTTTTTCACTTATGTTAAAGCATAATTCATTTTTCTGCAATCTTTTACCTTTTCTTTCTGTATATATCTCTCTACTTCAGATGTGTTACTAGTAAACAATATATTGTAGATTCTGTTTTTTTAATATAGTCTGCTATCCACATCTGTTTATTAGAGTTCATCCCATTTTCCTTCACATTTATCATTACTAACTCTATTACCCTCCATCCTACCTCCCTTTCATTTGTATTATTCTTTCCCCTTTTACCTTATCCTTCCTCACCATTTTTTGCTTCTGAATGTTGCTTCCCTCAATCTGCCCTCCTTCCATTGTCCCCTCCCTTTTTTTTCCCCTTTCTCTTTTCAATTTTTTCCTCCATACATCCCTCCTTACTATCAATTTCACCCTTTCTTTCCCACCCCTTCCCTTCCTAATCCCCTATAGAATAAGATAAATTTTTAAGCCCATCTGAGTGTGTTTATTACTCCCTCTGAGTCAAATCCAAGAAAAATAAGATTCAAACAATTCTCAAGCCCCACTCCTTTCCCTACCCTATAATAAGTACTTTGCACATTTTATGGGATACAATTTACCCCATTCTGCCTTCCCCTTCCTCCTATTACAGTACAATCCCTTGTTTTTTAATGTCTTTACCTTTTTTAGTATTTATTTTATTTTTAAATTTTTTTTTTACCCCAGCTACATACAAAATCAAGTTTAAACATTTACTTCCAAAACTTTGAACTTCAAATTCTCTTCCTTTCTTGCACTCAACTCCCCCATTCCCATTGAGAAAGTAAGTTGCTTGGTGAAAGTTAAAAATGTGTAACACTGAAACATATTACTACAATATTCATGTTGTGAATATAAACATTATCCCCACCCCCACTAAGAAAGAGAAACCTCAGGAAAAATATAGTGAGAATAAAAAATGTGTGCTTCAGACTTCATTCAGATACCATCTGCTCTTTCTTTGGAATGGATAGTATTCTTTATTATAAGTGCTTCTGAGAAATGGTATCAATATTTTTTTCCTACAGGTGCTATTACTATTTCTCTCCATCCTATTCGTCCTACACCCATTTACTCTATTCCCTCTCTTTTCATCCTGTACCTCCTCACAAGTGTGTTGCATCTGACTACCCTCTCCCATGATCTTCCTTCTCTTCTAACACCTATATCTCCCTCCCATCCCCCTATCCCTTTTCTCATATCCCTTTCTTCTCCTGTTTTCATCTAGGTAAAAGTGTGTGTGTTTTTTCCTCTCTGAGTAATTTCTGATGAGAGTAAAGGCTATTGCCCCTTCACCTTCCCCTTCTTCAACTCCTTTGCAAAAGTTTTTCTTTGTCTCTTTTATTTGAAATAATTTAACCCATTCTACCTCTCCTTTCCCTGTATACCAGTACATTCCTTTCTCACCTATTATCTCCATCTTTTTAATATATATTTTCAAATTAAACTCCCTCCTGTACTTTGTCTATATATGACATAATAAATAAGAAGGTTCATATGAGTTATCAGCAACATCTTCCCATGTAGTAGTACAAGTAGTTCTACATTAAGTCCCTTATAATTTATCCTTCCTGTCCACTCTCTCAATACTTCACTTTGAAGATCAAACTTTCTGCTCAGTTCTGGTTGTTTCAAAAGGAAAATTTAAAAATCCCCTATTTCACAGAATGTCCATCTCTTCCCCTGCATGAGTATGCTTAGTTTTGCTGAATAGTTGATTCTTAATTGTAATCCAAGCTCTTCTCCTTTCTGAAATATTAGATTCCAAGCCTTATGAGTCCTTAAGGAGCAAGCTGATAAATCTTGTGCTATTCTGACTGTAGTTCCACAATATTTTAATTGTCTCTTTCTGGTTGCTTGTAATATATTCTCCTTGACTTGAAAGTTATATTTCTGGCAGTTTTGATTTTAGGATCTCTTTTAGGAGGTGATCTGTGGATTCTTTCAGTTTCTATTTTACTCTCTTCTAGGATATCAGAGAAATTTTTCTGGGGAATATCTTGAAAATGAAGTCTAGGCTCTTTTTGTGGTTGTGGCTTTCTTTTTTTTTAATTTTTTTTCTTTTTTAGGGTTTTGCAAGGCAAATGGGGTTAAGTGGCTTGTTCAATACCACACAGATAGGTAATAATTAAGTGTCTGAGGTTGGATTTGAACTCAGGTCCTCCTTACTCCAGGGCCAGTTCTCTATCCACTGCACCACCTAGACACCCCTGGTTGTGACATTCAAGTAGTCCAATAATTTTTAAAATATCTCTCTTGGATCTGTTTTCCAGGTCAGTTGTTTCCTCTAGTGAGATATTTCACATTTTCTTCTAGCTTTTCATTCTATTGGTTTTATTTTATTGTTTCTTGATTTCTCACAAAGTCATCAGGAATTTGAAGGAATATTTTCTTCAGAGAGGTTTTGTATCTCCTTTTCTATCTGACCAATTCTGCTTTTTAAAGCATTCTCTCTTCATTGGCCTTCTGGACTTACTTTTTCCATTTGACCCAAACTGGTTTTTAAGATGCTATTTTTTTCAGTATTTTTTAATATCTCCTTCATCAATCTGCTGACTTGATTTTTATGATTTTCCCAGGTCATTCTTATTTGTCTGCCCAATCTTTCCTCCACTTACTTGGATTACTGGATTTTCAAAATCTATTTTGAGCTCTTCCATAACCTGGAACCAATTCCTATTTTACTTGGAGGTTTTGGATACAGAAATTTGGATCTTGTTAACTTCTGAGAGTGTAATTTGATCCTCTTTAGGAACAAAACAATTGTCTATGGTTAGATGTTTTTTCTTTTGTTCTTTGCTCCTTTCCCCAGTCTCTGACTTGAATTTAACTCTTTGTTAAGATGGGGCTCTGCTTCCAGGGTGAAGGATGCACTGTCCCAAGATTTTGAAGGTTTTTGCAGTTGTTTTCAGGGATACCCTCCCTCAAGGGATCTCAAGTCCATCAAGATCTTATAAGAGGTTCTGACTGCTCTCCTGGTTTGTACTTTGATCTATGCATGACTTCAAACACTTTCCTTTGTCCTGGAGATATAAGGAGAATCACTGCTCCATTATAGCAGTAAAACTCCTTTTCTTGAAACTGGGACCCCAGAGTGCAATTTGGATTTGAGTATGGGCAAAGCAACAGAGTCCTGACTCAGGGATAGATAGCAAAGAGACCTCTGCAATCTCCCCCCAGCCCCCTTACCATTCATTGGCTGAGTGCTCTAGTAGCAGCTTCCAGGTAACTCTCTTCTAGGTAGTTATCAAAAATTGTTCCTGGTCCCCAATTGCCAGGTATATTCTGAGGCCTATGGTAGACTGGGCTTCAGTCACATTCTGGTGCAGCAGCTTTCCTGCTGAGCTTCCCGATTGTCCTTGGCTGTCTCTGGATACAGAGATCTGGAAACTGCTACCACTGCCATGGATGTAAGTTTCCCCAGGGACCTAGATACCCCACAATCTGTTCCTAGATGACTGGAGCTGGTTTGTTCTAGTGTGGGACGAGCTGCACTGAGGGGCATTTCTAACCTTGGTGCAACAAACCCTTCCCATGAATCTTCTGGAAAACTGTTTTATTCAGTTTTTTTTTTGGTGTTCTGCCATTATAGAATTTAATTAAAGTCACTATTTTAAAGGTATTTGGAGTAGACTAGGGTAAAGCTTATGGAAATTCCTGTCTTTACTTAGCCATCTTGACTCTGCTCACATATATTAATCTTTTTAAATCATTTCATCATATCAGCTATGCCCATACAATCAGACTAACTATACTCTCTCCAACAGAGATAGAGTTCTCAAGTTATGAGTATTGTCCTACCCATTGGGATGTAACAAGTTTAATCTTTCTCCCCCCCCTTATTTACTTTTTTATGTATCATTTGAGTCTCATATTTGAAATCAAATTTTCTATTTATCTCTGTTTTTCTTCATCAAGAAAATTTTAATCACCTATTTCATTAAATGTCCATCTTTTCCCCTGAAGGAATATGCTCAGTTTTTCTGAGTAGTAGATTCTTAGTTGTAATCCAAACTCCTTTGTCCTCCAGAATCCTTTGATCCTTTAATGTTGATACTGCTAAGTCCTACATAATCATTATTGTGGCTCCTTGGTATTTGAATTATTTCTTTCTGAATGCTTGAAGTATTTCTCTTTGATCTGGATTTGGCTGCAGTGTTCCTTTGTGTTTTCATTTTAGGATCTCTTTCAGGAGATGATCAGTGGATTCTTTCAATGACTTCCCCCTCTGATTCTAGAATATCAGAGCAAATTTCCTTTATATTCTCTTGAAAGATGTTCGCTAGATTCTTTTTTTTTGATCATGGCTTTCAGATTGTCCAATAATTCTCAAATTATTTCTTGTGAATCTATTTTTCAGGTTAGTTGTTTTTTCAATGAGGTATTTTATAGTTTCCTCTATTTTTTAAATGTTTTTGATTGACCTGACTAGTTCTTGATGTCTCACAGAGTCATTAGCCTCCACATGTCCAAGGCTATTCTTCAAGTAATTATTTTCTTCAGTTAGTCTTTTTAATCTTTTTTTTTCCATTTGCCCAATTATATTTTTTAAAAGAATTATTTTCTTTTAACATTTGTACAAAAATATTTTAAAAGTATTTATTTTTCCTCAGTCAATTTTTATGCTTCATTTTATAAGATGTTGAATTTCTCTTGCATTTTTTTAAAAAAACATTTATTTGTTTTGAATTTTACAATTTACCCCCAATCTGCTTTTCTCCCCACACTCCCCATAGAAGGCCGTTTGTTAGTCTTTACATTTTTTCCATGGTATACATAACTCTAAGTTGAATGTGATGAGAGAGAAATCATATCTTTTAAGGAAGAAATATAAAGTATGACATATAGTGGAATTATATAATAAGATAACTTTTTTAAAAAATTAAAGGTAAGAGTCTGTGGTCTTTGTTCAAAATCCACAGTTCTTCCACAGGATACAAATGGTATTCTCCATTGCAGATACCCTAAAATAGTGCCTGATTGTTGCTCTGTTGGTATGAGCAAGTCCATTAAGGTTGACATGTTGCTGTTAGGGTATACAATGTTCTTCTGTTTCTGCTCATCTCACTCAGCATAAGTTCATGCAAATCCTTCCAGGCTTCCCTGAATTTCCATTCCTTATGGTTTCTCATTGAATAATAGTGTTCTAACACATACATATACTACAGTTTATTAAGCCATTCACGAATTGACTAACATTCACTCAATTTCCAATTCTTTGCCACCACAAACAGAACTGCTATGAATATTTTTGTACAGGTGATGTTTTTACCCTTTTTCATAATCTCTTCAGGGTGTAGACCCAGTAGTGGTATTGCTGGATCAAAGGGTATGCACATTTTTATTGCTCTTTGGGCATAATTCTAAATTGCTTTCCAGAAAGGTTGGATGAGTTCACAGCTCCAACAATGTATTAGTGTCCCAGATTGCCTACATCCCTTCCAATATTGATCATTGTCCTTTCTAGTCATATTGGTAAGTCTGAGAGGTATGAGGTGGTACCTCAGAGATGTTTTAATTTGCATTTCTCTAATAATTAGTGATTTAAAACAATTTTTCATATGACTATGGATCGTTTTTATTTCCTCTTCTGTAAATTGCCTTTGCATGTCCTTTGACCATTTGTCAATTGGGGAATGGCTTGTCTTTTTTTAAAAAAAATTTGACTCAGTTCTCTGTATATTTTAGAAATGAGTCCTTTGTCAGAAATACTAGTTGTAAAATTTGTTTCCCAATTTATCACATTTCTTTTAATCTTGGTTACAGTCTTTTTTTTCCTGGGAAAAATCTTTTTAATTTAATGTAATCAAAATTGTCTAGTTTGTTTTTAATAATGTTCTCCATCTCTTCCTTGGTCGTAAATTGCTCCATTTTCCATAGTTCTGACAGGTAAACTATTACTTGATCTCCTAGCTTGCTTATAATATCCATGCTGGACTCTTTGGGTTTATCAAACATCAGATTACTATAATCAATTCCTGCTACTGCACCTAGTCTATTCCACTGATCCACCACTCTATTTCTTAGCCAGTACCAAACAGTTTTGATGACTGATGCTTTATACTATAATTTTAGATCTGGTAGGGCTAAGCCACTTTCTTTTGCATGTTTTTTTTTCAATAAATTCTTGGACATTCTCAAGTATTTATTTTTCCAAATGAATTTACTTACAATTTTTTTTCTAACGCATTAAAGTAATTTTTTTTGGAATTTTGATTGGTAGGGCACTAAACAAGTAGTTTAATTTTGATAGAATTGTCATTTTTATTATATTTTCTTGGCCTATCCAAAAGCAGTTGATATTTTCCCAGTTATTTAAATCTGATTTTATTTGCATAAGTGTTCTGTAATTATTTTCAAAAAGTTTTTGAGTCTTCCCTGACAGACTCCCATATATTTTTTATTGTTTGAAGTTACTTTGAATAGGATTTCTCTTTCTAACTCTTTCTGCTGAATCTTGCTAGTCATATAAAGAAATGTTGAGGATTCATGAGAGTTTATTTTACATCCTATATATTGCTAAAGTTGCTAATTAAATCCAGTAGTTTTTTAGATGATTTTTTGGGATTCTCTAGGTATATCATCATGTCTCTTCCTTCCCTATTCTAATTCCTTTGATTTCTTTTTTCCTTCTCTTACTGCTGAAGCTAAGATTTATAATACTATATTAAACAGTAGTGATGATATTGGGCATCCTTGCTTCACCCCTGATCTTATTGGGAATGCCTCTAGCCTATCTCCATTGCATGTAATTCTTGTTGATGGTTTCAGATAGATACTGCTTATTGTTCTAAGGAATAATCCATTTATTCCTATGCTCTCTAGTGTTTTTAGTAGGAATGAGTATTGTATTTTGTCAAAAGCTTTTTCAGCATCTATTGAAAAAATCATATAGGTTTGTTGTTGATATGATTAATTATACTGACAGTTTTCCTAATATTGAACCAACCCTGCATTTCTAGGATAAATTCTGATTGGGTCATAATGTATTATGCTAGTGATAAGTTGTTGTAGTCATTTTGATTAGATTTTATTTAAGATTTTTACATCTATATTCATCAGGGAGATAGGTCTATAGTTTTCTTTCTCTGTTTTAATTCTTCCTGGTTTAGATATCAACACCATTTTGGTATCTTCACCTATTTTTTTTTCCAGAGTTTATATGCGGAACCAATTGTTCCTTAAAATGTTTGACAGAATTCACTTGTGAATCCATCTGACCCTGGAGATTTTTTCTTAGGTAGTTCAATAATGGCTTGTCGAATTTCTTTTTTCTGAGATAGGGTTATTTAGGTTTTTAATTTCCTCTTTTTTAACCTGGGAAACTTATAGTTTTATAAATATTGATACATTTCATTTAGATTATCAAATTTGTGGCATAAAGTTGGGCAAAATAATCCTGGATTATTACTTTAATTTCTCCTCATTGGTGGTATGCTCACTTTTTTCATTTATTATACTAACAATTTGATTTCTTCTTTCTTTTTTTTATCAAATTGATCTGAGGTTTATCAATTTTATTTTTTTCATAAAACCAGTTCTTGATTTTATTTATCAGTTCAATATTTTTCTTGCTTTCAATTTTATTGATTTCTCCTTTAATTTTTAGAATTTTAATTTGGTTATTTAACTGGGGTTTTATAATTTATTCTTTCTCTAAATTTTTTTGTTGCATATTTATTTCATTGATTCCTCTTTGTCTAATTTATTCATATAAACATTTTAAGACATAATATATCCCCTGACAGCCACTTTGATTGTATCCCATAGATTTTGGCATGTTGTTTCATTATTGTCATTATCGAGGATTAAATAATTAATTCTTTCTATAATTTATTGTTTGATTCACTCATTCTTTAAAATGAAGTTATTTAGTTTCCAATTAGCTTGGGGCCTATATCTCCCTGGCCCAATATTGCATGTAATTTTTATTGCATTTTGATATGAGAAAGATGTATTCACTATTTCTGCCTTTCTGCAATTGATTATTAGGTTTTTATGCCCTAGTACATGGTCAATTTTGGGGTAAGAGCCATGTACTTCAGAAAAGAAAGTATATTCCTTTCTATCCCCATTCAGTTTCCTCCATAAGTCTATCATGTCTTGGTTTTCTAACAATCTATTTACCTCCTTAATTTCTTTTTATTTATTTTATGGTTAGATTTATCTAAATCTGAGAATGGGAAGTTGAGGTCTCCCACTAGTAGAGTTTTGCTTTCTTTGTCTTTCTGTAACTCCTTCAACTTCTCTTCTAAGAATTTGTATGCTATACCACTGGGTGCATACATATTTATTATTGAAATTACTTTATTGTTGTACCTTTTAGGAGGATATAGTTTCCTTCCTTATCTATTTTAATGAGATCTATTTTTGCAGCTGCTTTGTCTGAGATAAGGATTGCTACCCCTGCTTCTTTCACTTCAGCTGAAGCTAATTATATTTTGGTCCAACCTTTTACCTTTACTCTATATGTATTTCTCTGTTTCAAATGAGTTTCTTGTAAACAACATATTGTAGGATTCTGGTTTTCAATCCACTGTTTATTCATTTACTTTTTAACAGAATTCACTCCATTCACATTCAAAGTAATAATTACTAAGTTTTTATTGTCCTCCATGTTATCTTCCCTCTTTTTGTATTTTCCCCTTAATCCATATTCTCCATTTTCTTTCTGAATACCACCACCTTCAGTGTGTTTGCCCTCCTATATCCAACCCCCCCCCTTTTCCCCCTTTCCCTTTGCCCCTTCTCCCTTCCTTTACTTATTTCAGGTCCCCCTTTCCTCCCTCTCCCTCTTTCCCCTTTTAACACTTTAAATGTAAGATAAATTTCTTAACTTAACTGAGCATATGTATGTTGATTTTAAACCATTCTGATGACAGTAAGATTCAGGTGGTTCTCACCTCCTCCCTTCTTCCCCCTCTACTGTAATAGGTCCTTTGTACCTACCTCTTTATATAATGAAATTTATCCCATTCAGTCTCCTCTATCCTCCCATCTCTTTACTGTCCTCCTTTTTAAGGAGGTATTGTTTTTAAATCATTCTATCTGAGTCACAGAAAGATCATGAGTGTCCATCACTTCTGGCTAAGTATATATTCTCTCTACTAGAATTACAATTATTGAGAGTTATTTGAGTCTTTCTCCCAAGTAAGGATAAAGCCACTTTCATCTTATTGGATAGCAGTTTCTCAAATAAGTCATCTATGTCCATCACTTCTAGCTAAATAAATTCTCTCTAATAGAGTTACAATTCTTGAGAGTTATTACTGTCTTTCTCCCAGGCAGGGATATAGCCAGTTTCATCATATTGGTAGTTTCTCGAATAAATTATGAGTGTCCATATCTTCTGGCTAATTAAATTCTCTCTAATAGAGTTACAATTCTCTAGAGTTATTAAAGTCTTTCTCCCAGGTGGAGATATAACCAATTTCATCTTATTTGATAATTTTTTCATCTTCCCCCTTTTTTTAGTTTACCTTTTCATGTGTCTCTTGAGTCTCTTATTTGAAGTCCAAATTTTCTATTAAGTTCTGGTCTTTTAATCAGGAAAAGTTGGATGTCTCCTATTTTATTAAATGTCCATCTTTTGCCCTGTTCAGTTTGTCAGACAATGGATTCCTGGCTGCATTCCAAGCTCCCTTGTTTTTCAGAATATCACATTGCAGGCCCTTCTATCCCTTAATGTTGATGTTGACAAGGTCCTGTGTAGTCCTTACTGTGGCTCTTTGGTATCTAAATTGTTTCTTTCTGGCTGCTTGCAGGATTTTTTCTTTTTACCTGATAATTCTGCAATTTGGCTACAATATTCCTTGGCACTTTCATTTTGGGATCCCATTCCAGAGGGGATTGATGTAATCTTTCAATAAGTATTTTTCCCTCTAGTTCCAAGTTATCAGGGTAGTTTTCCATCACTAAATATAATAAATGTAATATAAAGTCCAGGCATTTTTCTCTTCATTGTTTCCAGAAAGACCAATAATTCTTAAGTTATATCTTCTCGATCTATTTTTGAGGTCAGTGATTTTGCTGATGAGGTATTTTATATTTTCTTCTATTTTTCATTTTGTGGGTTTTGTTTTACAGATTTTTATTGTCTCATGAGGACATTAGTTTTTGTAGACCCCATTCTTTTTTTAGGGATGAATTTTTTTTCATTTACCTTTTGTAACTCCTTTTCCAATTGGGTCAATTCTATTTTTATAAGAGTTTTCTATTTGACCAATTGAGGTTTTGAGAGAATTATTTTCTTTTTTCATTAGTCCAGTTGTATTTTCCAAGGATTTGTTTTCTTGTTGCAAGGTGTTAATCTTCTCTTGGGTTTCTTTTCACAAATTTTCCAAATTTTTCCAATTTATTTTTAAACTCCTTCTTGATCTCTTCAAGGAAATCTTTCTGTGCTAGAGACTAAATTATATTCTCCTCAGAGGTTCTACATCTCTCTGAGTTAGGGTCTTTTTCTTCTAGGAATTTTTCTATGGACCCCCCCCCCCTTCTTCCTGGCCTTTCTTCATTTTCCCTAAGATCTTGTGTTGCGGGAGGGGCTGGTTCATAGAGGCTTTACTCACTAGGTTTAGTAAGTCTTCATGGGGCAGCCAGTATGTGATGCTAGATGCTTTACTCACTGTGTGTAATATCTCCTCTCAGCCAATAGGGGTGCTAGAAGCTGGAATTTTCCCTCCAGCCCTTCTGGTTAGTCTGCGACTGTCAGTCCCAAGGCCCTGCATCCACTCTCTGGTTGTTTCTCAAAGAGAAAGCCTCTGGAGCTGATTTTAGGCTAGTCCAGTTTTCACCCTGCCCTCACTGGCTGTCTGAGCTCCAGTCTTGGCTCACCCACAATCCCCCTGCAGACAGACTTTGAGGTAGGTGTTGTTTTCCTAGATTCTCTTTCTGGATTTTGTTGATCAGATTTCCATTAAGAGATTTGTTTCATATCATATATGAGGGAAGATCAGGAAACCTTAGCACAAGGCCTGGCTTCTCTGTGCCATCTTGGCTGGGAGTCCTTGCATTTCTTTCCCCAATTTTTCTACTTGATTTTTAAAAATCATTTTGAAATCTTCTAAGAATGGACTGGAGACTAATTCTTATTTTCCTCACCAACTGCACATGAATCTATTTTTCTGCCATTCTCTTTTGAGATGGTCATGAACTTTTCCTTAAGTTCAAGGTAACCTTCTATAGTTCTGACTTTTCTTGTTACTTTTGTTACTCATTTTGATCTTTGTTCTTGCATACTATCTCAAGCTTCTTGTCTTGGGAGAGGAGCCTATTTTCAGAATATCTGCAGCTTTCTCACTGCTAGTTCCTTCAGGATCCCAGGGTCCTCTGATGTGGTTGAGAACTTGTATTCTTTATTCTGTATAGCTGGCCCCCTCCATATTCATTTTCCCTGGTTTCAACTCACTTCTGTGGGCTATGGTCCCCTTCCACCTGAGACAGAATTTGCTGGAAAATGCTCCACTTTGGTTTTTGGTGTATTCTGTCACTCCAGAAACAGTTTGGAGACTAGATTAATAGTTTTTTGAGAGAAGCCTAAGAGAGCTTAAGGAAATTCCTGGCTTTTCTCTGCTATCTCCACCCCTTCTATACAGGTTGTATCTCATAGAAGTGCAAACAAATCCCTGATTTGTTCTTTTTCATCTTTCCTATTTCTTTCCTCTTGAATTAATGACTACAATATTTCTCACAAATTCCAATGCCTCCATTATATACAAATCCTTATTGTCACCCATCTTGAATAGGGTATTATTTATACAGGTTTTCCTAACTTCATTCTCCTTCCCTATTCCAATCTATCATATGACAATCAGAATCATTCTTCTTATGCCTAAGTATAGCTTTGATCCACTTTTGTTCAGAAACAAAACATTAACCTTACATTAAAATCATTCAACATTATTTTCCCTCTACAGATTTACCTTACTATCCTAGACATATTCTATGATTCAATCAAACTGCACCACTTTTCAAACTAAGAGTATTTCCTGTGCTTTCACATCTGTATCTTGGCTTCTGCTCTTTAACTATAGGATGTTTACCCTTCCTTTAAAACTCAACTGAAATACCATTCTCTTCCATGAAGCATTCTCCAATTATTGCTGTGGGTAATCTTTTCTTCTGAACCATATGGAGCTCTTTGATTTTCATCTCACAATATCTTTAAACTATATAATTGCATATGATAGGCTTGGAGAAGGTATGAACTGAAAGAAAGCCTTAAGATCATCATATCAACAATTCTCATTTTCCAGATAATTTGTGATGGTGAATCCAGTACTTTTTCCTTCTATTCCATTCTACCATGGGAATTATGATTATCATCATCATTAGCATCCTCATCATAATGATTATCCTTAATTCTCAAAAAAGACCATGACATCAGGGAAGTAATGTCATGACAAGTACATGAATTGGGGTGCTGTTCTGTGTCACCAGTCCCACCTTCTCCTTCAGAGCCATCTGTAATTCATTGGCCAGACATGAATCAGGATGACTGGAGATTACCCTGAATGTGAGGGAATCAGGGTTAAGTGACTTACCCAAGGTCTCAAAGCTAGTATCTGAGACTGTATTCAAACTCCTGTCTACCTGACTCCAAGGCCAATATTCTATCTACTGTGCCACAGTTACCCCAAGGAATTCTCATGGGAAGGCACAAGACTGATCATGTTTCCTAATACCTTTCTCTTTGATCATTAAGTGAAATTGGAAGCACAGCAAGAATTTTAATATAGAGGAGAATACAAATGTGAGCTATATCCTTTGAATTCTTATGTCACGTTGTTGCAATAGCATTCTATCACCTATATAATAAAAGATAAATTTCTTAACCTGTCATTTAAGGCTCTTCATAACTCGATACCAATCTACCATGCTAGCTTTATTGTCTAATACGTTACTTCATGGAATCATTCTTTCATCTAAACTTCACTATTCAGCTAAACTATTGTTTATTCTTTCCTGTCTTTTCATTCTTAAAAAGCATCTTTGAGAGCACATCCTTGTGATAATCTTATAACCCAGATCTCACTGTAAGAACCTGATATTCCAACATCTTCAACAAATGTTCATTGATGTTACTACCTATTATTGTAAGACCTCCATAGCTTTGCTTCCACTGCCATTTCCTACCTTATTTCCCATTGTTTACTATTACTGTTAAGAATACAACTATCCAGATTTCTGAGGCAAAGCCAAGATGGTGGCATGAAGTTAGCATGCTCCTGGAGCTTTTGCCTACATAAAGGCTAAATGAAGTTTCTGCATAGATATCAAAGCAACAGATCCCACCAAAAAAGACAAGATCCAAAGAAATTTTCAATGGCAGACATCGTGGAGGATCTTCAGTGAAGGTCTGTCACTTGCCAGGGGGAGTTTTTTAGTCACAGTGCAGTCAAGGTCCTGATAGTCTGACAACAGCATAGGTTCTGACAGCTATATAGTGAGCCAGCAGAAGAGGTCCCAACCCCAAACAAAGTCTGAACCCTGGGAAACTGGTGCAAAAGACAGGACTGACTGGGTTGGGAACAAACCTATGCATAGGCAGAACCTAGCCATAAAGAAGGAAACAAACCCTCTTGAAAGGCAACACATGGATTGCTTAGAAAACATCTTGGCAAACAACAAAACAGGGGTCAGAACCCAGGTCCAGGATAAAAAGCTTGGGTCTATGCTCCATATACCCCAGGATTAGAGCTCATATGTCAAGATTAGCAAAATAACTAAGAGTACTCACAATAGAGAACTACCAGGCAGATAGAGATGATAACAATGCCACCTTGGAAGAAGAAAACAGTGAAAAATTATTCACAGGGGAAGTCTCAAAAGGGTCTAATAGCATTGTGAGATGATCAACCTTGATGGAAGCAGCTACTCTCAGCAGTTCAGAGAGCTAGGATAACCATATTAGACTGGCTATGTAGAATGTTATCCCCATCCAGAGGAATAAAAATGCAAAACAATAAAACAAACAAAAACAAAAAGACAACCCTTCAGAATCTAATGAAGATATTATAAAAATTATCTCATATATATATCTTTCCCTTAATCCTAATTCCTTATACCAAAAAATGACTAATCTGTAAACATATTTATCAAAAATATGTATATACAATGCTAATCTGAGTGTTTGACACTGAGGAGAGGAGGGTGGGAAGGGAGGGTGGAAGGAAATTTTGTAACTTAAGAATATACATGTGCATATGGATGAAAAAAATAAAATAAAAAGTTATAAAGTAAAAAAAAGTCTATGAATTGAACTCTAATCCCAAAGCTCATAGGAGATCTTAAAAAAGAACTTAAAAACCAATCAAAAGAAGAAGAAAATGGAAACTATGCCCCAAGAGCAATAAAACTTCATACCCTTTGACTCAGTAATTCCAGTTCTAAGTCTACATTCAGAAGAAAATATAAAAAAAAACTGGAAAAAGTCTTACATGTTCTGAAATATTCATAGCATCTCTTTTTGTAGTGGCATAGAATTGGAAATTGAGGAGATGCCTATCAATTGGGGAATGACTAAACAAGTTATGGTACATGAATACTATGGAATATTATTGTTCTACAATAACCATAAATGGTCAGACTCTAGAGAAGCATAGAAGGAATTAAAGGATATGCTATTGAGTGAAGGGTGCAGAACCAAGAGAACAGTGTGCACATTAACAACAACATTGTGAGGTGATCAACCCTGATGATCCAAATGCATTCAGCAGTTCAGAGAGCTAGGACAATTCTAGGAGAATGGCTATGGACAATGCTATCATCATCCAGAAGAAGAGAAACCAAACCAAACCAAAAAAATACCCCCTTCAGTTTGATGAACACTACATTCACTTTTTAAAAATATCTCTTATGTGTTTCTTTCCCTTAATTTTAATTCCTTATACCAAAAATGACTATCCTGTAAATATGTTAAACAATGTGTATTTACAATATTAACCTGTTTGCCACTGAGGGGAGGGGGAATGGTGGGAAGGGAGTGTGGAAAGAAATTTTGTAACTTAAAAATATACATAAGCATAGGGATGAATATTGAAAAACTTATACATGTATTTGGAAAATTGATATATCAGTAAAAAAATCTATCCTACTCTACAGGGAACTGGGAGGGAGTGGGGAAGGGAAAGAGAAGGGAAGAAGGAATTCATAAAAGGGGAGGTGAAAGTATAAGTGAAAATAAACTGAAAGTTAAATTTTAAAATAACAAAAGGAGAGGGATGGGAAGGAAAGATGGAAGGAAATTTTGTAACAAAAATATACATATGCATGTGGATAAAAAATAAATGAATACATTTTTTAAAAAGTTAAAGGGGAAAGGGAATAAAACTTTGGTGAGGAGAAATAAGAGGAAAGGAAAGAGAAAAATCTAAATGAGGAAAGATAACATTGAGGGAAATACAGAAATAGTAATCTAAATTGTAAATGGGATGAAGTCTCCCATAAAATGGAATCAGTTAGCAGAAGGGATTAAACACCAGAATCCAACAATATGTTTTTTACAAGAAAGACATTTTAAGTAGAAAGATACACACAGGGTAAAGGTCAAGGGCTGAAGCAAAATATATTATGCTCCAACTGAAGTAAAAAAAAATAATATATATGCAATGGGGATAAACTAGTAGCATTTCCAATTAAGATCAGGGTTTGAAAAATGATGTCCATTATTACCATTACTATGAAATAGAGCATTAGAAATATTAACTTAAGCAATAAGAGAAGAAAAAGAAATTGAAGGAATCAGAATTGGCAATGAGGAACCAAAGCTTTCACTCTTTGCAGATAATATGATGATATACTTAGAGAACCCAAGAAAATCATCTAGAATACTCCTTGAAACAATTAAATTCAGCAAAGTAGCAAGATATAAAATGAAATCACATAAATAATCAGCATTTCTCTATATGAACTGCAAAATTCAAGAGCAAGGGATAGAAAGAGAAATTTCATTTTAGGCAACTGCAGAGAAAATTAAATACTTGGGAATCTACCACCCAGGGCAAACCCAGAAACTGCATGAACACAATTACAAAGCACTTCTCACACAAATAAAATCAGATCTAAAAAAAAAAATGAAAAACTGTCAATGGTAAATGGTTAGATCAAGCTAAGATAATAAAAATGATAATTCTATTCAACTTAAATTACTTCTTCAGTGCCATACCAATCAGACTACCAAATAATTATTTTGCCAAACTAGGAAAAATAGTAACTAAATTCCTCTGGTGCAGCAAAAGGTCAAGAATAGAAAGGGAACTGATGAAAAAGAAGTGTAAAGGAAGGTAGCCTAGCTCTACCAGATCTAAAACTATACTATTAAAATGACAGTCATTAAAACTGCCTGGTACTGGTTAAGAAATTGAGCAATAGGGGTGGCTAGATGGTGCAGTGGATAGAACACCAGCCCTAGAGTCAGGAGTACCTGAGTTCAAATGCAGCCTCAGACATTTAATAATTACATAGCTGTGTGGCTTTGGGCAAGCCACTTAACCCCATTTGCCTTGCAAAAAAATTAAAAAGAAATTGAGCAATGAATCAGTGGATTAGTATAGGATTAAAACAGTAGTAAATGACTCTAGTAATTACTATTTGAGGAAACCCAAAGATATTACTTTCTGGCATAAGAACTCACTCTGTCAAAAATTGTTGGGAAAACTGAAAAATAGTATGGCAAAAACCAGACATAGACCCACATCTCATACCCTATACCAAAATAAGGTCAAAATGGGTACAAGATTTAGACATGAAATCTGACACCATAGATCGATTAATGATATACTTTATCTGCCAGACCTATGGAAAGGGGAGAAATTTATGACCAAGGAAGAAATAGAGAACATCATAAATTGCAAAATGGATGATTTTGACTATATTAGATTAAAAAGTTTTTACACTAATAAAATCAATGTTGACAAAATTAGAAGGAAAATAGAAAGCTGGGAAAAATTGTTCACAGCTAGGGGTTCTGATAAAGGTCTTGTTTCTAAAACATATAGAGGATTGCTTTGAATTTATAAGGTTGCCAGTCATTCCCCAATTGATAAATGGTCAAAGGATAAGAACAGACAATTTTCAGATGAAGAAATTAAAGCTACATATAATCCTATGAAAAATGCTCCAAATCGTTTATTGATTAGAAAAATGCAAATTAAAAAAATGAGGTGTCACCTCGTATCTATCAGATTGACTAAAATGACAAGAAGGGAAAACTATCAATGTTAGAGATTTTGTGGGAGTACTTTGTTGATCCTCCCACATTGTTGTGAGGTTGTGAACTGATCCAATCATTTTGGAGAGCAATATGGAGCTGTACCCAAAGAGCAATAAAATTGATAATATCCTTTGACCCAGCAATTCCAATACTAGGCTTATATCCAGAAGAGAGTGTTATAAAAAAAATATCGAAAAGTTCCACATGTTCCAAAATATTCACAGTAGCTCTTTTTTGTAGTGGCAAAAAATTGGAAATTGAGGGGATGCCCATCATTTGGGAAATGTCTGAACAAGTTATGGTACATGAATATTATGGATACTATTATTCTATAAGAAATCATAAATAGTCAGACTCTAGAGAAGCTTGGAATAAATTACAGGAACTGATGCTGAGTCAATGGAGCAGAACTGAGAGAACATTGTAAGTATTAACAACAACATTGGGAGTTGATCATTGTGACTTTGATGGTTGCAGCTCCCCTCAGCAGTTTAGAGAGCTTGGACAACCCTAGGAGACTGACTATGGATAATGCTATCCCCATCCAAAGGAAATAAAACAAAACAAAAATCCTTCAGCATCTGAATGAACATTACATTCACTTTTTAAATATTTCTGTTATGTATTTTTCCCTATCTCATGGTTTTCTTTATTTTCCTTTAATCCTAATTCCTCATACTGAAAATGACTAATCTGCAAAGAGGTTGAAAACAAATGTGTATGTATAATATGCTATTGATTTTATCTTTGTAATATGTCTTTTAGATATCCCCCTTTTTCCTGACTCTGTTACTAACTTGGTACATACTCTTATATTACCAAAGTCCTCCTGTTGCCAACCCATAAATCTCTTCTCACTCTTATTTGTCCTTTCTCAACTGTCTAGTTATCTTCCTAAAATACAAATCTAACTACATGTGAACCCTTATTTCAATAAATTCCATTTTTCTCCCTATTACCTCCATGATCAAAAATAAAATTCTCTGTTTAGTTTTTATATCCCACATGTACTAGACCTTCCTTCCTTTATAATCTTCTCATATCTTGTTCATCTCTATATATTCTGTGATGAAGTAACATTGGTTTCTTTCCTATTCCTCAACATGACATACTCTTTAACAGACTCAAAGCATTTTCATTGGTTGTTCCTCTTAAACTGAACACTCTCCCTCTTTGTCACCACCTCCTAGATTCCTTGTTTTCTTTCATGTCCCAAATAAACTGCCACTTTTTTCAAGGAGGCTCTACTAGTTCTACTACATCTTAGTACTCTTTACCCTGAGACGATCTTCTTAATCTATATTGTCTGTATATAGTTTTCTGTATTTTTTCTCTTCTCTACTCTGTCTCTCTGTTTCTGTCTGTCTCCCTGTCTCCATGTCTCCATGTCTCTCTCCTCTCTCTCTCTCTCTCTCTCTCTCTCTCTCTCTCTCTCTCTCTCTCTCTCTCCTTGAATCCCAGTGCTTAGCACAATTCCTCAAACACAACACAGTAGGAGTTTTTTAAATACTTATTGACTTACTGACTTGACCATTCTTCCTGTTCTCTCCATTTTTGTCAAACTGATTTGCTTGCTGGTTTTATATATAACATTCCATTTGTACACCTGGACTTCAAAGCCCATTTAGTTATGCAAAAGAAATTATTTTCATCCATAGAAACAGCTGTTATACATTAGAATATAAAGATAGAAATCCATGTTGGTTAAAAATATTTAAAACTTGTTGTGGAATAGTTAGGTTCTCATGATCTAAACTCTGGAAAAGTTACAAAATGGAAACCAATCTCAAACTCTCCTAACTCTCTCCTTCTGCACATTCACAAATGGAAAATTCCTGGATCCTACAGATAAAGGTCCTCCTCTTACATTTAGTCTAGACTAAAGGCATGGAAAAATCACAACTACAACTCAAAATTATTTAAATTAGATACTATATTCCATACTATTTGAAATTCTAATCCACTTCCCAAATTCACATGATGTGGAAGTCCTGATCATACAATCCAATAATTAATTATTGAACATAGGAGAATGTGTGATGCAAAAGAACAGTAGATCTAGAGTCAGACAACATAGGTTTAAACCCAACATCTGATGGTAACAACATGTAGAACCCTGACAAAGTCTTTTTATTTCCTTGGGTTTTAGTTTCCTCATTTATAAAGTGATAGGTATGAATTTAAAAAAATCTTCAGAAATATTTTCTAGCACTAGATTCATAAGCTTATGATTTCTTAAGTACCTCTCCTATGCCAAGAACTGTACTCTATACTGCAGATTTAAAAATTTCCTCAAAATGTTCATATTAATTTGAAGCATATAATGGATTTATATAAAAGTAAATGCATGTACACAATATAAATATAACATATTTGCTAGAGAAATTAATATTAACCAGTGGACAATCAAGAAAGACTAGTGGAATATGAAGACATGTTCTATGCCTTTAAGGGATTAAGAGGTTTCCAAGAGAAGAAGTTAACATTTGAGAGCATTCTAGGAATGAAGGACAATCAATGAGCAAGGATATAGGAACACTGTCATATATGAGGAAATGCAAACTACTCAATTTATCTGGGCAGTAAAATGTTGTAATAGGTAGTAGTTTAGAAATATGTAGTAATAGGTAGTAGTTTAGAAATAAAAGTAGGAATAAGATTGAAAAATGACTTTTAATGAAAACAGAGTTTTATAGTATTCTAAATACAACAGGAACCCTGAAGAATTTTGAGAAGAAGATTGACCTGACTATATCTGGATTTTAGCAATATCAATTTAATATATAACTATGTGAAGAAAAATATTAGAGAGGAAGAGGTTGGTAGCTGGGATTTGAATTAGGAGGATATTCCTACGGACCACATTAATGAGGTCCTGTTATAGAGTGTTTATAAAATAAGCAAAAAGAAAAGGATAGATGTAGGAGATATTGAAGAGTTACTAAAGATATTGAAGAATTACTAAGAATTGGCAACTAATTGGATGTGGAAAGTCATGAGTGAAAGGAAAGTGTCAATTATAGTTATAACATTATGAATTTAGGTGAATATTTGATTGGTGATGCCATCACCAAAAATAAAGAGGTTATTAAGAGAGTATTTTGGCAAGGAAGGATATACCATTAGTTTTCTTTGGTATATACTGAGTTTGAGATTCCCATGGAAAATCTAGGTAGAAATATCAAGTAGAAAGTTAGTGATATGGATCTGGAGTTCAGGAGAGAGATGAGGACTGAATAGATTTGAATTAATTAGTGGCATAATGGATTTATCCCTGGATCTTTAGTCAGAAAGACCTGAATTCAAATCAAATCTCAGATATCAAGATATCAACCAGTTATTTGATCCTGGGTAAGTTGCTTTTCCTATCTATCTCAATTTCCTTATCTTGTGAGGGTAAACAAAGATAATATTTGTAAAGGACCTTATAAAACTTAAAGCCCTATATAAATGCTAAGTGTATTTGAAAATAATCTGTTCAGAGGCGGTAACTAAAATCATAAGAGTTGGTGAGATCACCAATAGACTACATAGAGATTTTAAAAGTGGGGGGGAAGGCTCAAGGGGTACATTCATTTATAAAGGATAAACACAGAAGATCATTATACAAAAGAGACTTAAAAATACTGGCCAGAGAGAAAAGAGGGGAAGCAATGTAGGAGATAGGAGAGAGTATGGAGAAAGGGAATGTACTCAATATTGTCAAATACTGCACAAAGACAAAGGATGAGGATGATAAAATGAGAGGTTGAAGGATAAAATTTTTACTATTATTAATACTACTACTATTATTTCAGTAGAGGGAAGGATCTAGTGGATGATCAGTTTAAAATTAGAGAATAAAAGACGAGTTAGGAGAAAGCAAGATCAACAACATAGAGAAGCTATAATTAGCAAGAAGGTATATATCTTTATCTTTATTATCTAAAAAAAGTGTGTCTATATATACTTATATTAATTCTTCAAATTGACATATATTTATAGAGTCTATTTTTTCTGATTGAAATACAAAATGAAAGGTATAGTATTTAATCATAACTTCACCAGGATGACTCCTGGTCAGAGTATGAAATATACATTCTATTTTTATTGTGAAAATCAAATCAAATGCTTTTAATTTAATTTTTTCCAAAAACATATGAAGAGTTTATCTTTTTTGCAAGCTTTTGAGTTCCACATTCTTCTACAACTCTCCTCTTCACACACCCCCCCATGGTGAAAAATTTGGTAAAAGTTGTACATGTTCAATCTTGTTTATCAGATTTCCGTATTAATCATGTTATAAAAGAAGAATTTTAACTAAAGAGGGGGAAGGGAGTAGAATCAAGAAAACAATGTATACATCAACAAAACATTATGAGATGAACAACTTGATGGAAGCAGCTCCTCTCAGCAGTCCAGAGAGCGAGTACAACTGTATTTCACTGGTTAAGTATGATAAATCCCCAACCAGAGGAAGAAAAACAAAACAAAACAAAACACAAAGAAAAAAAACAACCCTTCCAAATCTGATAAACACTTTATAAAAAGCATCTCTTATGCATCTCTTTTCCTTAATCCTAATTCTTCATGCCAAAAATGACTAATTTGTAAACAAGTTTAACAAAATATTTATGTAAAATGCTAACCTGACTGTTCTCTGCTGAGGGGAGGGTGGAGAGAAATTTTGTAACTTGGAAACATGCATGTAAAAATGGATGAAAATAAATAAATGAAATTTTTAAATTAACTAAAGGGGGGAGGGGAAGAAGCATAAGAAAGGGGGAAAAACATAAAAGAAATTCTAAAAAGTGACTATAGTATGTTTTGCTCTACATTCAGATACAGTTTTTTTTTAAATAACAGATCTCTCAGGATTGTCCTTGTTCAGTGAACTACTGAGAGGAGTTGCATCCATCATAGTTGACCATCTCACAATGTTACTAATGATGTATAAGATGTTCTCCTCTTTTGCTCACATCACTCAGTATCAGTTCTAAAAGTCTTTCCTAGCTTTTCTGAGGTCTGGCCTCATGATTTCTTACAGAATAATAGTACTCCATTACATTCTTATATCATTAATTGTTCAGCCATTTCCCAACTGATAGGCATCCCCTCAATTACCAATTATTTTCCCCTACAAAAAGAGATGTTACAAATACCATTGTACTTGTGGATCTTTCCCCCTTTTTTATGATTTCTTTGGGGTGTAGACCTAACAGTGAAATTGCTGAATCAAAGGATATGCTCAGTATAATTGTCCTTTGGATATAGTTCGATATTGTTCTCCAGAATGTTTGATTCAGTTCACAACTCCACTAACAGCATATAGGTGTACCAGCTTTCCCATATCCTCTCCAAAATAAGTCATTTTTGTCAATTTAGCCAATTGGATAGCTCTGAGGTGGTAACTCAGAGTTGTTGTTTATCAAAAATTATTTATTTTCATCCATATGCACATGTATATTTTTAAGTTACAAAATTTTCTTCCACCCTCCCTTCCCAGTCAGGTTAATATTATACATATATTTTTTGAGAAATATGTTTACTGCATAGTTATTTTTGGTATGAGTAATTAGGCTTAAGGGAAAGAGATACATAAAAGATAATTATTATAAAGTGTTCATCAAATTCTGAAGGTTTGAATTTGTGTGTGTGTGTGTGTGTGTGTATGTGTGTTGTTTTATTTTGTTTTTCTTCCTCTAGATGGGGATAACATTGTCCAAAGCTGGTTCAATAGCTCTCTGAACTGCTGAGAGGAGCTGCTTCTGTCTCACAATGTTGTTAATGTGCACATTGTTCTCTTGGTTCTGTTCCTTTCGCTCAGCATCAGAAACCATAAGTCATTCCATGCTTCTCCAGAGGTGGATTATTTATGGTTTCTCATAAAAAAAATAGTATTCCATAGTATCCATGTACCCTAACTTGTTTAGCCATTTCCCAGTTGATGGGCATCCCCTCAATTTTCAATTTGTTGGTACTACCAAAAGAGCTGCTATGACTATTTTGGAACATGTAAAACTTTTCCCTTTTTTTATACTTTCTTCTGAATATAGACCTAGAATTGCAATTTCTGGATTTTATTGCTCTTTGAGCATAGTTCCTTGTTGCTCTACAGAAAGGTTGGATCCATTCACACCTCATCAGCAAAGTATTACTGTCCCAGTCCTCCACAAACTCTCCAACATTGATCATTTTCCTTTTTTCTCATATTGACCAGTCTTATAGGTTTGAGGTGAAACCTCATTGTTGTTTTAATTTACATTTCTCTAATCAAATATGATTTGGAGAATTTTTTCATATGATTATATATATATATATATATATATATATATCTTTAATTTCTTCATTTGAAAACTGTTCATATACTTTGACCAATTATTAATTGAAGAATGATTGATGACATCATAAATTTGATTCAATTCTCTATATATTATAGAAATGAGACCTTTATCAGAACACTTGGTTGTGAATTGTTTCCCAGCTTACTGCTTTCCTTCTAATTTTGGCAGCATTTATTTTATTAATTCAAAAATTTTCAATTTAATATAGTCAAAATCATTCATTTTGCAGTTCATAATTTGCTCTAATTCTTGTATGGTCATAAGTTTATCCCCATTCCATAGATCTCAGAGTTGTTTTACTTTTCATATCTCTAATAAGTAATGATTTGGAGCATTTCTTTATATGACTACATATACCTTAAATTTCTTCATCTGAAAATGTCTATTCATAGCCTTTGACTACTTGGAGAATGACTTGTATTCTTTATTTTATTTTTTATTTTCTTATTTTTTTATTTTATTTTTTAGGTTTTTGCAAGGCAAATGGGGTTAAGTGGCTTGCCCAAGGCCACACAGCTAGGTAATTATTAAGTGTCTGTGGCTGGATTTGAACTCAGGTACTCCTGATTCCAGAGCCAGTGCTCTATCCACTGCACCACCTAGCTACTCCATGACTTGTATTCTTATAAATTTGTCTTAGTTCACTATGTATTTTAGAAATGAGTTTTTTATCAGAAATACTGCTGATGAAAATTGTTTTCCAGTTTTTTTTACATACCTTTTAATCTTGGTTGCACTGGTTTTATTTGAGCAAAACCTTTATAAATTAATGTACTTGAAATCATCCATTTTGTAATACAAAATGTATTCTATCTCTTGCTTTGTCATAAATTCTTCCCCTCTCTGTAGATCTGACAGATAAAACTATTCCTTAGGGTATCAGTTATTATGTCTAAATTCTATACCCATTTCAATTATATCTTGCCAAACCTAGTTTTTGCTCTATTTTCCATTTTTCCCAGAAGATTTTGGCAAAGAGTGAGTTCTACGACCAGAAACAGGGGTCTTTAGATTTATCAAAAGAATAGATCACTGTAATCATTTACTACTGGGTTTTGTTGGTAACTTTATTCCAATGATCCACTTCTCTATATCTTAGTCAATACCAGAGAGTTTTCATGACTATTGTTTTATAATATAGTTTTAGAAGTAGTATGCTAGGCCAACTTCCTTTGCATTATTTTTCACTAATTCCCTTGATATTCTTGATATTTTGTTCTTCTAGAGGGAATTTGTTACTTGTTTTTCTAACTGTAAAATAAAATTTTGGTAGATTGATTGGTGTGAATGTGTAATGAATGAGTAATTTAATTTAGGTATAACTATCCTTTTGATTATATTAGCTTATCCTACCCTTGACCAATTGATTTTTTCCAAATGTTTAGATCTGATTTTATTAATGTGAAAAATGTTTTATAATTTTCTTCATATAATTGTTATCGCTTACAAGTGGACTTTTGTGATAATAAATATAAATTTTGATGATTTATGTGGATTTATTTTATATTCTGCAACTTTGTTAAAGTTAACTGTTTCAAGTAGTTTTACTTGATTTTCTCTTATTCTCTAAGTATATCATTATATCAAATGAAAAGAGAGAGTTTTATTTCCTCATTATTTCAATTCTTTCCATTTCATTTTCTTATTTTATTGCTAAGTTAACAATTCTAATAAAATATTGAATAATAGTAATGATAATGGGCATCCTTGATTCACTGGTGATCTTACTAGGAATGTTTCTTGCTGATGATTGCAGATAGATGCTACTTATCATTTTAAGGAAAATTCCATTTGAACCTATATTTTCTAGTGGGGTTTTTTTGTTGTTTTTTTTGGGGGGGGGTTGCAAGGCAATGGGGTTAAATGGCTTGCCCAAGGCCACACAGCTAGGTAATTATTAAGTGTCTGAGGCTGGATTTGAACTCAGGTATTCCTGACTCCAGGGCCGGTGCTCTATCCACTGCACCACCTAGCTGCCCCCTTTTTCTAGTGTTTTTAATAGGGATAGATGCTTTATTTTGTCAAGGTTTTTTTAAGCAAATATTGAGATAATCATACGATTTCTAGCTTTTTGTATTCAATTATACTGATTATTTTCCTAATATTGAAGCATTCCTGCACTTACCTCTTATACATCCTACCTAATGATGGTGTATTATCTTAGTTATAACTCATTGTAAACTTCTTGATAAAATTTTATATTAAATTTTTGTTTCAATATTAATTAGGGAGATTGGTTTGTAATTTTCTTTTTCTATTTTTGTTCTTCCTACTTTAGGGATCAACACCATACTGATATCTTTAAAGGAATTTGGCAGAACTACTTCACTATTTTTTAAAAATAGTTTATATAGAGTTGGATGTAATTATTATTTAAATGCTTTCAAAATTCACTTGTAAATCCAACTGATTTTCCAGAATTTTTTTCTCATAGAGTTTACCAACATTTTATTCAATTTCTTTTTTTCTGAAATGGTGATATTTAAATATTTTATTTCCTCTTCTGATAACCTGGGCAATTTATATTTTTGTGAATATTCATCCATTTCACTCATATTATCAAATGATCAAGGACAATCCTGAAAGACCTGTGATGCAAAATGCCATCCACATCCAGAGGGGAAAAAATATGGAGTCTCAAGGCAGAGTAAAGCAAAATAAACCAATGTGGATTGAAGGGAGCAGAGCCAAGAGAACATTTGTACATTACAATCCTTTTATAATTTTTCTTGATCACTGAACTGCTGGAAGGAACTGCCTCCATTATAATTAATCAACCCACATGATATAATTAATATGTAAGATGTTTCCCTGATTCTCCTCACTTCACTCAGTACTAGTTTACTCTAAAATTCAGCCACTTATGATTTCTTACAGAACAATGGTACTCAATAAAATTCACATACAATAACTTGTTCAGTCATTCCCCAAATGATGGGCATCTCCTTAATTTCTAATCCTATGCCACTACAGAAAAAAGCTACTATAACTAATTTTGAAAATGTAAGACATAAGACATTTCCTATTTTTATGATCTCTTTGGTATAAAGCTCTGGATCAAAAGGTAGGCATTATTTTATTGCTCTTTGGGCATAGTTTGGTTGTATCAGTTTAGAACTCCACCAACAGTGCATTACTGTCCCAGTTTTCCAACATCCACTCTAACATTGGTCATTTTCCTTTTTTGTCATCTTAGTTCATCTGATAGGTGTGAGGTGGTACCTCAGAGTTGATTTAATTTGCATGTTTCTAAAAAATGATTTGTAGAATTTTTTTCATATGGCTATAATTAACTTTTATTTCTTCATCTGAAATCTTCCTGTTCATATCCTTTGATCATCTATGAAATGGGGAATGACTTGTAATCTTAAAAATTTGATTGAGTTCTCAATATATTTTAGAAGTGAATCCTTTATCAAAAACACTAGCTGTGAAAATTGTTTCCCAGCTTTCTGCATTCCTTCTAATATTGCTTGCATTGGTTTAACTTGTGCAAAACCATTTTAATTTAATGTAATTGAAATTATCTATTTTGTAATGTATATTAGAAGCAATGCAAAGTACATTACTGGGGAAGTGGTTGACCAGAAAATGAAGTGAAATGATTGTGTAGACAAACCAATCATGAAATATCATTTTTTAGGATATTCTGATCTATTTTATTAAATTAGTTCTTTGATTTATAGATACACCCTGATTCTTCATTCCATATGATGGTCACTTTGCATTCTCAGTGATTATGCATGTAAATGCTGAGATAATCTTTTTTATCAGTGAATTATATTTTTTATTAACATCATCATTCTACTTTTTTCTCCCCTGAGTTTCCTCTACCCTCTGTCTGACAAATCACATTTCTATAGCTCTCTACAATTTACAAAGCATCATTTTACAACAGCCAAACCTCTTAAGATAGGTAGTGCAAATATTAGTGTAACTGGAGTCTTGTTGTTCGTTTTTTAAAATTATTTTTATTCTCATTTTGTACAAATGGTTCTTTTTTACATTAATAAAATATTCTTGTTTACAAGCAAACAAAATACCCCTCCTCCCCCATGAATATAGATAGATTTGCTTGGGCGAAAAAAGTAAAGGGGAGAGAAAAAAAATTAAAATAAAAAAAAATAATAGTAATAATTGTAGGTATGGCCAGGTGGCGCAATGGACGAAGCACCAGCCCTGGAGCCACAAGCACCCGAGTCCATATCCAGCCTCGTAAACCCAACAATCACCCAGCCATGTGACATGCAAGCCACCTGATCCCCACTGCCCTGCAAAAACCAAAAAAAAAAAGAAAAAGAAAAAAAAAAGACCCAAAATAAAATAAAATAGAAATAATAGTAGGGGTGGCTGGGTGGCAGGCAGAGCATTAGCCCTTGAGCCAGGAGCACCTGGGTTCAAATCTGGCCCCAGACACCCAAAGATCACCCCGCTATGTAGCCCCAGGCAGGCCATCCAGCCCCACTTATCCGGCACCTTCCCCCAAATAATAATAACCAAAAATGTGCTTCAGTCTTTGTTCCAACACCAACAACTCTGTCATGGGTGGATCTCATTCTTTATGATAAGTCCATCACAAAAGTTATTTCCATATTTTTCCACCATTGCCATTGCTGATCAAAACTCCTTTCTTATTTCTCCACAACCATGTACTCCATTTTCTCTCTCCTTTCACTCTGACTCTGCTGTAGGGTAGCTGAATGGCGCAGCAGACAGATCCCTGGTCCTGGGGCCAAGAGGCCTTGAGCCCCCATACCACCCCTTATGCCCAGAATCCACCTGGCCCTGTCGTCCTGGGCAGGCTTTCCAATCCCAGCCCCTTGAAAGAAGTAAGAAAGAAAATGTGTTATATCTGGCCACTCTCCCCCCATGGTTCATCCTCTCCTCCTTTATTTACATCCCCACCCCTTCCTCCTGCTCCCTGCTCCTTCTTCCTCCAGATGTCTATACCCCATTGAGTATATTTGCTGTTTCCTCTCCTAGCCATCTCTGATGAGAGGAAAGGTTCCCTCATTCCCCCTTGCCTCCCCACTTCCATATCATTGCAATAGCTCATTGTAATAAAAAAAACTTATGTGAAATATCTTGGACTATTCCCCCCATCCTTTTTCTTTCTCCCATTCCATTTCCCCTTTTTTTATTGACTCCATTTTTATACCATATTTTATCTTCAAATTCAGCTTTCTCCTGTGCTTCAACTATAAAAGCTCTCTCTACCTGCTCTATTAACTGAGAAGGTTCATATGAGTATTATCAGTGTCATTTTTCTATGCAGGAATACATGCAGTTCATCCTCATTAAGTCCCTCATATTTCCCCCCTCTCCTCCAATCTCCATGCTTCACCTGAGTCCCATACCTGAAGATCAAACCTTCTGTTCAGCTCTGGCCATTCCAAAAGGAACATTTGAAATTCTCCTGGTTCATTGAAAGTCCATCTTTTTCCCTGGAAGAGGATATTCAGCCTTGCTGGGTAGTTCATTCTTGGCTGCATTCTAAGCTCTTTTGCCTTCCGGTATATTGTATTTCAAGCCCTACGAGCTTCCAATGTAGCTGCTGCTAAGTCCTGTGTGATCCTGACTGCAGCTCCACGATATTTGAACTGTGTCCTTCTGGCTGCTTGTAATATTTTCTCTTTGACTTGGGAGTTCTGGAACTTGGCTATAATATTCCTAGGGGTTGGTTTTTTGGGATCTCTTTCTCTGGGGGATCGGTGGATTCTCTCCATTTCTATTTTGCCCTCTGCTTCTAGAATATCAGGGCAATTTTCTTGTAGTAATTCTTTGAAAATGATGTCAAGGCTCTTTTCCTGATCATGACTTTCAGGTATTCCAATAATTTTTAAATTATCTTTCCTAAGTCTGTTTTCCATATCAGTTGTTTTTTTCAATGAGATATTTCACATTTTCTTCTAATTTTTCATTTTTTTGGTTTTGAAGTATTGATTCCTGATTTCTGGTAAATTCATCAATCTCCCTGAATTCTATTCTTTGTCTGAAGGATTTGTTCTCCTCAGATTTTTCTTATCTCTTTTTCCATCTGGCCAATTTTACTTTTTAAAGCATTCTTCTCCTCAATAACTTTTTGACCTGTTTTATCCATTTGACCTAAGCTGGTTTTTAGCATGCTATTTTCTTCAGCATTTTTTTGGATTTCCTTGACTAAGCTGCTGACTTCATTTTCATGTTTTTCCTGCATCTCTCTCCTTTCTTTTCCCAGTTTTTCTTCCAACTCCCTCATTTGTTTTTCAAAGTCTTTTTTTGAGCTCTGTCATAGCCTGAGCCCAATTTCTGTTTTTCTTGGAGTCTTTACATGCAGGAGCTTGTGCTTCCTCATCTTCAGACTGAGTATTTTGATCCTTCTTGGACTCATTTGCAAAATATTTCTCAATAGTCTTCCTTTTGTTTCTTTGCTTGCTCATTTTCCCAGTCTGGGCCTGTTTTGGGGTGCTTCCTGAGCTTTTGGGACACTCCCACAAGGGTCTCCGTGTGTGAGGCTCTGTCCTCCCTCCTGGTCTGTGAATGACCATAAGCACCCCCCTCTGCCCCTGCGATCAGGATCTGAATGTGGTCAGAGCCCCAGAGTCCTGTTCCAGAGGCAGAGGACAGAGCTCTCGATAATCTTTCTAGTAATTGAGTTTATCTACTTTCCAGGGACTAGAGAACCAAATACATAAAATTTCACCATTGGTAGACTGAATTCTTGTATTAATTATTTTCTTTTATTTTTGTCCATGGCAACCAATGGAATAAAGAATATTACAAGATTACCCTCATTGCCATGCAGAACACTTCTTTTCCTTCAGTGACATTAGTAGAGTAGCAATGGGCAGGGGGTGGGGAGGTAAGGGGATAGAAGATACTAAAAATCATATACTTTTAGTAAATCTATAAATATTAAGTTTGCTATCTAAATGTGAAATAATTATACAATGACCAAAGAATGAAGGAATTTAACTGTGGCAATCTTAACTATTGTCACCAAAAAATGAAGTTAGAATTTTTTTTTTTTTTAGGATTTTGCAAGGCAAATTGGGTTAAGTAACTTTTCCAAGGCCACACACCTAGGTAATTATTAAGTGTCTGAGGCCAGATTTGAACTCAGGTACTCCTGACTCCAGGGCCAGTGCTCTATCCACTGTACCACTTAGCCGCCCCCAAGTTAGAATTTTTAAAAATAAAACTTTTAAAAAGCTTGATTTAAGGTTGGTTCATATATTCTCCTTGAAGAGGTAAATAAACAGTCAGGTAAGTCATTTTTACCACGTGTTCAAAAGTAACAAGATTGCAGAAGGCATTGGCCTTCTCATGAGATGTGACATTATAGTAATAATTATAAACATTTCTTTAAGAAGAAAAGATTATAATAAATGCAATTTCCATTAAGGTACTAAGGTATTTTTCATAAGATGATGTATTAAGGAAATTCTTTGAAAACTTAATAAGAGGGTTTTAACGTGATAGTATTCTGTCATAGGTATATACCATAATTTACAGCCTTTCCCCATCTGATGGCTATCCCCTCGATTCCTAATTCTTTTCCATCCCAAAAACAGCTGCTATAAATTATATCAATGGGTTCTTTCCCTTTTTAATTGCCAACTCTTGTATTTATTCTCTAATATCTGCAAATTAAGACACTTTCTGTTCTTGTACCATATTATGAGTCAATATAAATAAAAATAATGTAGTATTATCTTCTGAGAATTTTACTAATTGACTCTTGATAATGTCAAAATATAACATAATAATAATATACTGTACTGTGTAAATATAATACATGATAATATTATCATATTTAGATTATTAAAGCAGTTATTTCATAGTTATTTTTATTGTTTTGAAATGCCTATAAATCTGGATGTGACACTGATTTTGGAATCAGTGACATTTTTCTTTTATTTAGTTTCATTAGGGAAATGATAATATAGAATAATCTGTTTGTTGTATCAACCCCTGACCATCCAACTCCACTTAAATGATATGAATGATTTTAGTTAAAGGCTATCAAGTCTGGCTAATCTATGCTTGCTTTAACAACACATGACTGGATTTCAATGGAATAAAGTAGTTATGAATTCTAAGACAGGGAATAGTACATAAACAAAGGCATTGCATTTATGGAATGAAGAATTTTAAACTGTCTAACTACAATAGACTAGTTAAGTTTTGAATTTGCATATTCTCTTTCCAGTACTCTATCTGAAACCCTAAGTAGGATACTGTCTACCTAACATCAGACATTTTGACTTTCTTTTCTCTGTAAAGTGTGAGGTGCTGATTCTAAATTGCTGGGAGTGAAATAGCTTCAAGGAACTGCTTTCTTCTACAATATTTGAACATGTAAATAACTGTATAAAATGAAGAAATCAATTCACAAAATAAAGCTCTTAGAAACATGATACTTAATGCTAAGGTCAAATTAAGTTGAACACTTTTGTCAGTGACTAGATGAAAGCAGGTGTGGCATGCTCATCAAATTTTTAGGTGAAAAAATGTGAAAATAGTAGCTAACACATCAACTAACAGAAATTTAAATATCTCAAGGATTTTTTTCAAATAAGGCCCAATCACATAAACTGAAAGGAGTAAAGGCAAAGTTTCACATATGATAAAAACTCTAATAAGCAAGAAACTGAGAGTAAGCAATTTCTTAAATTAAAGATGGAAAAAGTATGGCTAGGATGCCAAGTACAAAAAAAAAAGCTGAGGAGTTTCCATGGACAGTGCGTTCCACATAAGAAAATAGTATTGCATGACAGAAAAAAAGGACAATATGATATAATATATATTACAAGAAAGTCATATAATAAGAGAAGTGATAATTCTACAGTAAACTTCCTTGGATGAGGCCCTCTAAAATATTGTATCCAATTCTTGGCATTACAATTAAGGAAGGGACAATGACAAGATAGTGCCTACTCAGAGAATAATGACCAAGTAGAGAAAAAGACTGGAAACATAGAAAATGATGATTAGTTGAAGGAATTACAGATACTTTGCCTGGAAAGGAAAAGTTGCAGCATATATTATAGTTTTTCCTCAATTAAATGAATGATTGACATTGAGTATCAAAATATTCTTACTCTTTTTGGCCCACAGATCAGTTACTTTAAAAGCAATAGGTACATCTTTTAATATTTGATATAGCAATAAGACAAGAAGAAAAAATTTGAAGAAATTGTAGATGCAATGAAAAAGCAAAACTATCATCCCCTTTGCAAATGATATGATGGTATATTTACAGGGTCCTAGAGAATCTAGGTGAAATAATAATTTCAGAAAAATTGCAGGATATAATATAAATCCCCATAAGTCATATTTTCTATGTATTTATGATGATCAACTGTGAATGACCTTAGGCATCCTCAGCAATACAATGAGTAAAGATTATCCAAAGGATTTTATGATGAAAAACTACTATCCACCTTGAGAGGAAAAAAATTAGTTTGAATATAAATTGATTCATTCTCTTTTGTTAACTCTAATTTTCTTCTTTTGTCTTTTTTCTTACACCATGGCTAATATGAAAATGTTTTTTCATGAGTTTTTTCATATAATCTATATCACAATGCTTGCCCTTTTCAAAGAGGAGGAAGAACAGATAGGGAGAAACGAAGGGAGAGAATTGGAAACTAAGAATTTAAATATAAAAATATTTTTGAAATGCTGTTTATATGTCATTGAGAAAAAATAAAATGAAAAAATATTTTTTTAAAAAATAAACCAGAGTATTGGATGAAATCCACAAAGCCCTTGGGCAGAAGAAATAAAAATAAATGAAAACAATTGGTAGAGGTTGCAGAAGAGTTGACTTAGGCTTGATGAAAGAGGAAAAAAAAAGTACCTTTATAATTAGAGTTAGCCAAATTTACTTTTATTATGTCAAAGGACAGAAAATTATCACTAGAAGTCTAATGTCAGATACTAGTTAACTATTTATAAGAGTTTTCATAGAGAGCTTTCTTGTACAGTTGTAGTAAATGGACTTTGGGTTTCAATTTCTTGCTCAGTTTAAGTAGATAGCCACTGAGATCCTTCCTTTTTTTTTTTTTTTAGGTTTTTGCAAGGCAATGGGGTTAAGTGGCTTGCCCAAGGCCACACGCTAGGTAATTATTAAGTGTTTGAGACCAGATTTACACCCAGGTACTCCTGACCTCAGGGCCCGTGCTTTATCCACTGCGCCATCTAGCTGCCCCCCCCTTCCTTATTTTTTTTAAAGTATATTGTGGCATAGCATTTCTCCCAAAGAGTCATTTTGAGGAGGTTGAATAGATGACTTCAACCTATGATATGATAACTTTTTAAAGAATTAGTGAAAAGAATCAATTCCAATCTCCATGTGAATATTCTTTTTTAATTATCATAATATGTCTTTAAAACATTACCCTATTTTATGTGAGGAGAATAAATGACTTTTCTATTATTATAGATAATGTTATAGAAAGGATTTACATTCAGTATGAATGACTCTTCCAATCTGTGCTCAATTTTATCTATTTCATCACAGATAACCAGGAAATAGCAGATCAACTGTTTGGTGTCAAATTGAATTTTTTGAGAGAACCGAAGAGGTGCAAAATCTAATATTCAAATCTAAAACTCTTGTGAGTCTAAAATTAATGATGAGAATGAACAGGATTTCAAATTATTCTCTGCTTGAACACTATCAGTCAGAAATATGCAAATGTATAACCTAGATAGCATGAAGATTTATAATGACTCAAATCTGAATACTGAACAATTCATTTCAGGCTCAGGTCAGTTTTATTCTTAAGACCTAAGGGTAGCAATAGCTCTGGAAACTGCACACTCCCATACAAGATAAAAAGTCTATTTTTGAATGGGTAATCTGATCAATAAATCCCACTCTCTGATTATATTCCAATGAGTCCAGAATTCTTTTGACCCAATAGCTTTCAGATTAGATCAAACTTTGACTTAGTAAAGAACTACAATTTTTTTTGGTTTTTTTTAGATTTTTTTTTCAAGGCAATGGGGTTAAGTGGCTTGCCCACGGCCACACAGCTAGGTAATTATTAAGTGTCTGAGGTCCGATTTGAACTCAAGTACCCCTGACTCCAAGGCCGGTGCTCTATCCACTGTGCCACCTAGCCACCCCAAGAACCACAATGTTTAAAAAATTTTGAGTAATTACTATTTATAAGGCATTCATTATTCTAGGCTTTGTGACAGATGTTTGGTCATTTTCAGTCATGGCCGACTCTTCATGGGCCCTTCTTGAATTTTCTTGACAAAGATAGTAGGTTTTGCATTTTCTTCTCTAGCTCGTTTTACATGAGGAAACCGAAACAAACAGTATAATGCCCTGGATCATATTGTTAGTTTGAATTCATGTTGTCCTGACTCCAGGTTCAGCACTCTATTCATTGGATCACCTAGCTGCCCCGACAGATATAAGGAGCACAAATAATAGCACCTGTTCTTAAGGATAGGAAATCTACTTGGGGATACTCCAAGAAAGACATTCCACTTTGCTTCTGTTTCCCTGTCTGGTTTCAACTCTATTAGCCCTCCGAGGCTAAGTTCACCATGATGCTAATTCAAGTCTTCAGCTAACTCAACCCTCAGCCTTCTCTAAACTTTTCCTCCAATATCTTCCATTATAGAAAAAAAGAAACTGGACTCTCCCATCTTCCTCTGCTTTGCAACTACAAGTCCATAAACAAAGATGCCCTTTGGGTACATCCTCACTTTTTGTGTATTGTTTCCTTTGTTTGTTGACTTTAACCTTTAGATTGTAAACTGTTTGAATACACAGAGTTTCTTTTCAATAAATGTATTCCTAGTGCTTACTGTCTAGCATGTAGGCTCTCTATCATTTGGTATTTAAAACCATATAGAATCTGACCTCTACCTATCTTACTAAATTATTTATAAAACTACAAAACTCATCAAGCTGTCCCTTATGCTTTGTCTCTATTTCTTTGCTCTGTACTCATTGCACCACATACCTCAAACATACGCCTCATCTTAGAATACATGTGAACATTCAAAATCACACTATACATGAAGCTATCTTGAACGCTAAATGCTTTTTTCTTTTTTGGTATTTTATATATATATATATATATATATATATATATATATATATATATATGTATGTATATATGCACACACACTTTATTTGTTTTCCAATTATATACAATAGTAGTTTCTACCTAACATTTTTGGTAAGGCTTTGAATTTTGCACTTTTTGCCTCGTCCTCCCTCTCCTCCCCCTCCCCCCAGCCCACTGAAGGCAATCTGATAATCTTTACACCACATTATGCATTGATTAAATTTGAATGTATTGAGAGAAAAAAATATCCTTGAGTAAAAAGTCAGATATAGCAAAATTATGTATTGCATAAGACAACTTTTTTTTATGTTTTTGCAAGGCAAATGAGGTTAAGTGGCTTTCCCAAGGCTACACAGCTAGGTAATTTTTAAATGTCTGAGGCTGGATTTGAACTCAGATACTCCTGACTCCAGGGCCAGTGCTCTATTCACTGCGCCACCTAGCCACCCCCATAAGACAACTTTTTATTAAAAAATTAAAGGCAATAGTTTTTGGTCTTGGTTTAAACTCCACAATTCTTTCTCTAGATACAGATGGTATTCTCCATCACAGATACCTTAAAATTGTCCCTGATTATTGCACTAATGGAATGAGCAAGTCCATTAAGATTGATCATCACCCCCATGTTGCTGTTAGGATGTGCAATGTTCTTCTGGTTCTGTTCATCTCACTCAGCATCAGTTCATGCAAGTCTTTCCTTGCTTCTCTGAAATCCTGTCCCTCTTGGTTTTTAATAGAACAATAGTGTTCCATAATATACTTATACCACAATTTTTTCAATCATTTTCCAATTGATGGGCATTCCCTCAATTTCCAATTCTTTGCCACCACAAAGAGAGCTGCTATAAAGATTTTTGTACAAGTGATGTTTTTTTTTTACCCTTTTTATGACCTCTTCAGGGTCTGAACCCTAAATGTTATTTCCTTCTTCTTCTCTAGTGAATGACCTTGAACATGTCATCTAAATAATACAGTCATCTTTATAAGATTGTGTTATTGATGAGTTGCTTATCAGAAAGTCTTTTTTTCTTTAATTTTCCAATTACATTCTATGAAATCTTTTCAACATTAAGCTACTTGCATATTTATGTTATACATTTTTCTACCACAATTTCTTCCCACCCCCTTCCCCTCAGCTGTGAACAGTCTGATAAAAGTAGTCCATATATATTTGTGTTTAATAAGCCTGCATAATAGTCATTGTGTGTGTGTGTGTGTGTGTGTGTGTGTGTGAGTGTGTGTGTATGTGTGTGTGTCTGTGGAATTAGGACTAAGGGGGGGGAAGAAAACCATGGGACAGGAAGGAACAACAGAAAAGAATTTTTTTAAAAAAAATGAACATAGTATCTATTCAAATTATGTTGATTTTTGTTTGTTTGTTTTTTGTTTTCTTCTGGATTAGGATGGCATTGTCCAAAACAGGTCTCCCAGGGTTGTTCTAGATATCTGAACTTCTGAGAGAAGCTGCATCCATCACAGTCAACTCACAATGTTATTGCTAATATGTAAAATGTTCTGTCAGTTTGGTTCCCTTCACTCAACATCAGATTATGTAATTCTTTCTATGCTTCTATAAAATCTGACCACTCATGATCTTATAGAGAAATAGTACTCCCTAACATTCATATATAACTACTTCTTTAGCCATTTCCCGTTTGATGGGCATCCCCTCAATTTCCAATTCCTTTTCACTATAAAAAGAGCTGCTCTGAATATTTTAAAACATGTGGGACTTATCCCATTTTTTATTTCTTTCAGATATAGGTCTAGTAATGATATTTCTGGGTAAAAGTATATGATCAGTTTTATTGCCCTTTGGGCATAATTCTATATTCCTCTCCAGAATGATTGGATCACAACTCCATCAACAATACATTAAAATCTCAATCTTCCCACAATCTCTCCAACATTGATTATTTTCCCTTTAAGTCATCTTAGCCAGTCTGACAGGTGTGATATAGTAGCTCATAGTTGTTTTAATTTGCATTTCTCTAATCAATCATGATTTGGAGCATTTTTTCCATATGATTTTATATAACTTTAATTTCTTTATATCAAAACTGCCTGTTCAGGGGCAGCTAGGTGGCGTAGTGGATAAAGCACTGGCCCTGGAGTCAGGAGTACCTAGGTTCAAATCTGGTCTCAGACACTTAATAATTACCTAGCTGTGTGGCCTTGGGCAAGCCACTTAACCCCATTTACCTTGCAAAAACCTAAAAAAAAATTAAAATTGGTCAAATGGAAAAGGAAATAAACTCCTCAAAAATTTAAAATAACCAGTGGAAAAGGAAATACAAAAGCTAACTGAAAAAAAATACTAAAAATCAGAATTGGGCAAATAGAAACTAAAGACTCTGAGACTCCAAGATTCCATCAAAAGAAACCAAAAGAAAAGGACTGAAGAAAATAGGGAAAAAATGTAAAGGACCTCTTAGGAAAAACAACTGACTGGAAAAGAGATTCAGAAAAGATAATTTATGAATCATTGGTCTACCTGAATAGAACATTCAGCAATATCCTAGAAAAAGATATAAAATAGTCTTTGAAAGAAACCATTAGTCATCTCCAGAAAGAGATTTCAAAATAAAAAGTACAAGGAATTTTATAGTCAAATTCCAAAATCTCAGCTAAAGGACAAAATACTGTGAGCTGAAAAAGAAACAATTTAAACTCCAAGGAGCCACAATCAAGATTAAGCAAGATTATCAGTCTCAACATTAAGGATTGGAGGTTCAAGAATATGATATTCTGGAGGACAAAGAAACTTGGATTACAACCAAGAATCTACCGTGCAAAATTCAGCATATTCTATGAGGGGAAAAGATGGATTTTCAACAAAATAGAACTTCCTAATTTATCTGACAAAAAGACCAGAACTAAACAGAAAATGTGATCTTCAAAAGATGGATAACAATGTAAGCAGCAAGAAAAACCCACAATGTTAGTCAATAAGACTATGAAAAAAATGCTAGTCAATAAGATAAAGCTCATTCTCAACAGATTTGACTGAGGAAATAATTGACACAACTGGTTTAGAAATTTATCTTACCCTACAGAGAAGTAGGAAAGATAAAGGGAAAAAGGGTAGTTTGAAACAAGTAGCAATCGGAAGCAAAACAATGGTGAGGAGGGATAAGGGAAAAGGAGAAAGAAATGTACAAATAGGGTGGAAAATAGGATGGAGGGAAATAAAATGTGTTTGATTTATTTTCTTTCTCTCTCATGATCTCCCCCCCCCTTAGTTCCAATTCTTCTTTCACAAAATGCCTAATATAGAAACATGTTTAAAATGATTGTTCATGTGCAACATATATCAATTGTTCACTGCCATGGGAAGAGTGGAGGGAAAGGAGGATGGTAGAAAAATGTGGTACCTGAAACCTTCTAAAAAAATGAATTTGAAAACTATCTCTGCATGTCAATTGAAAAAAAGAGGAAAAACATGGAAAGACAATGTGAACTGATGCAAAGTGAAATCAGCAGAACCAGGAGTACATTGTACACAGGAATAGCAATATTGTAAGATAATCTACTATGAATAACTTATCTAGTCTCAACAATAAAATGATTCAAGAAAATTCAGAAGTACTTATGATGAAAGGTGCTATCATCTTCAGAGAAACAACTGTTGGAGTCTGAATGTAGATACTTTACTCTTATTTTTTGGGGGGGTTTTGTCTGTATTTTCTTTCACAGAATTACTTCATGGAAATGTGCTTTTCATGACTATATTACCTATGTCAAATTACTTGCTTACTCAATGGAAGGAGGTGAGGGAGAAAAATTTAGAATTCAAAATTTGAAAAAAAAACAGAGTTTAAAGTGTTTTCACATGTAATTTAGGAAAAGCATTTAAAGAGAGAAAAAAGAACATCAAATAAATTAATGAAAAATACAAAGGAAAGTGGTCTTGTAACAGTAGTTCCCAAATTATATTAAAACTCAATGATCATCGAATTTATCTGGTATGGCTAAGAAATAGAGTGGTGAATTGATGAAATAGATTAGGTGCACAAAACATAGTAGTAAATGATGGTAATAATCTGATTTTTGGACTTATCAAAAACTAGATTACTATAAGGTCAAAATTGGTCATGAATTAGACAAAAAGGGTGATATAAAGAAAAGGAAGAAAAAAAGAAGAGTCTACCTGTCAGATCTATGGAGAAGAAAAGAATTCAAATGAGAGAACATTTCAAATGTAAAATAGAGAAATTTAAATTAAATTAAATAATTTTTCTTTGCAAGGCAAATGGGGTTAAGTGGCTTGCCCAAGGCCACACAACTAGGTAATTATTAAGTGTCTGAGACCGGATTTGAACCTAGGTACTCCTGACTCCAGGGCCAGTGCTTTAGTCACTATGCCACCTAGCTGCCCCTAAATTAAATAATTTTTAAAAACTTTTACACAAACAAAAACAATGCAACCAAGATTGGAAGGAAAGCAGCAAGTTTGAAAACAAACTTTACAGCAAGTATTTCTGTTGCAGGTCTCATTTCTCAAATGTATAGTGAATTGAGTCAAATTTATAAGATTACAAGCCATTCTTGTAATGGAGAAAGATTATGAACAGGTAGGTTTCAGATGAAAAAACCAAAGTTATCTATGGACATATGAAAAAGTGCTCCAAATCACTTTTGATTAGAGAAATGTAAATTAAAAAATTCTGAGGTACCCTCACAACTATTAGATAGGATAATATGAAAAAAAAAGGAACATGATCAGTGTTGGAAGAAATATGGAAAAACTGGGACACTCATCTAATGTTGGTAGATTTGAGAACTGATCCAACCTTACTAGTGAGCAATTTGCAAATATGCCCAAAGGGCAATCTATTTTGATCCAATCATATCACCCAATAATACCCAATCACACCCAAACATACCATAGGTTGGTATCCCAAAGAGATCTTAAAAAAGGGAAAAGGACTCAATACAAAAATATTTATAGCAGCACTTTTGGAAGAATTGGAAATTGAAGGGATACCTCAATTAGGAAAAGGCTAAACAAACTGTGATATATGAATAAAATGGACTAATATTGTGTAATAAAAAATGATGAACAGGTAGATTTCAGAAATGAGCAGGACCAGGAAAACATTATACATAGTTTCAATAATGTGGTGTAAATGATAAATAATGAATGACTCAGCTCTTCTCAACAGCACAGTGATCTAAGACAAGTACAACTGACTTAGAAAGGATAACTACCCACATCCAGATAAAGAATTCAGTTTGAAGCATACTTTTTTCACTTTATTCCTTTTTTGGGGGTTGATTCCTCTTGTTTGATTTCTCATTTCACAATTATGATTAATATGAAACTATGTTTCACATAATGAATATAATTATAACCTATATCAAATTGCTCATCATTTTAGGAAGGGGGAGGGAGTGAGAAAATTTGAATTCAAAATCCAGAAAAAAAAGAATAGCAGAAACTATCTCCACATGTTATTAGGGAAAATACTATTTAAAAGAGTTTGATCTTTAATCTATGAACTCAAAATTAAATGGAATCATTTAAGTCACACATCAATCTTATCAAGTTCAGAGTTAATAGTAGAACAAAAATGTATTCCTCTAATAAATTCATTTGTTCATCAGTATATTCATTCAGCAATCATTATTAACCTATGTACTTAATAGCATAAGTTGTAGTATAGAATTCTAATATAAGTAGTAAATATTAAAACTATAGTTTATAAGAGAAAGAAGGAGAAGACTTTTTATGAAAATAAATCAAAATAAACTTAAAACAAATGATGTTTAACTTCAATGCAATTGCTTTTTCTCCCTGTCCCCCACTTAAACCAGAGATTACTATTCTGCTTCCTATGGTAATGTTATAAACTCAAATTTTTATAGTGTTTTAAACTTTAAAATACATTTCCCACATATCAGTGCTATGAAAAACATAATTCAAATACTGCAAAGGAAACTAAACCACGGGAATTTTCTCTACTGGGAAAAGGCATTGGCTTGTGCTGCTGCCAGTTGTGAAAGTTCAGAAAGAACTTCAAATTCTATTCTGAATTTTAGATTATATTTTTACTGATTATTTAACAGAAATCATTTTCTGAGATCGATCTGTAAAAAAAGTTTCAAACATGATATACATAATATGTTAAAATATCCAACATTATTTTAAAATTTCAAATGAAAGTTAGGCTTAAATATATCTTGTATTAAGGATTTTGTTTTAAAGATAATAATTTCTATGAGCTTTACAAAGTACTTTACAAATACTATCTTGTTTTATTGTCACAGTAACCTTGGGAAGTAGGTGCTATTACCATTTTCATTTTACTAATAAGGAAACTGAGGTAGAGTTCAAGTGATATGCCAGTGATCTTAGAGGAAGTAAATATGTGAATCTGGATTCAAACTCAGGTCTATCTCTCTCTAAATTCAAAACTTTATTTTCTTAGCACGTAGCTGCATAAAAGAAAATGAATTATATGTATTTTTTCTTTTAATTAATTCATTTTTGAATTTTATATTTTTCTCCAATATATATTTTCCCCTAACATGTATTTTTAAAAATATTAAAATTAGCTATATTTTCTATGAGTTCAATGCAATGTCCTATGATGTCCAAAAAGAGGATTTTTCAAAAGTTTATTAGATATTTAGAATTTACCCATGCAAATAATAATTTTGATTAGGAGAAAATTAATTACATAATAAGTTGAAACTCAAAAAAGATGTTACTTTCCCATCATATACTTGGTGGTTTATGACAACATTTGATCCTTTATCTTCTGCTTCTATGACTATATCTGTGAATGGTGCATCAAGGTGGCTCAAGGACCTGAGTTCTAAACTTGGAGTAAGAAAGACCTTGGTTAAAGTTTGTCTCAGATGCAATTGCTAACTATGAAACTTTGGGAAAATTAGTTAAACCTATCACAGACTCATTTTCTCCATCTGTACAATTGGAGCAATAACAGTATTTAATTCAAGGGGTTATTGTGAAGATCAAATGAGAAAATAAATATAAATGTTTTAGAAAACTTAAAAATCCTATATAAAATGTTATAGTTATTATATAATTATTTTCAAGACTGATGTGAAAGAAGGAAGGATTACGTCAGATATGAGAAATTTTAAAAGCTTCCTTAGGTATTTTCTGACAGATGCCTGCACCTATGCCCTTTAAGCTCAGAGCCAATAGCCACTGATGCAGTGTTCTATTTTGAGCCCAAAATGAACCTTCTCAGAAGCTTTTCAGGAGTCATAGCTCATAACTTACAAAATGACTTTTTCTTCTCATAGGTTAGATTTTTATCTCTTCCCCTTTTCCTGTTCTTAATGACCACATATCTTAAAACTAGGTCTCATACTGTCAGGACTATGATAGATGCTTCACTCTAGCTACTAGCAAAGGGGAATCATAATACGAAGTGTCCAGTTGCAACTGCTATTCAGGTCTTATGGCAGAAGAAAAAGCACTGAATTTTTAGTCAGAGAACCTGGGTTCATATCTCACCTCTGACACCTACTACTTGTGTGACCTTGGATAAATATTTTAACCACTCTGGACATCATTTTTCTCCTAGATAAGGAGGTTGAACTAAATGACTTTTGCAGCCTCCTTCAACCCTAAAGCTATGGTCAGATTATCCTCTTAGTAGTACTTAAATGCCTGAAAGTAGTGAGAGATAAATGAAAAATGTGCTTCTGGATGAATTTTATTAGATTATTCTATTTGAGGAACTGACAACCTAGAAACTAAGTGATTTTTAGATCAGTTTTTAAAAATTGAATGGGACAAGAAAAATTGTAAATTATTTGGGATAAGTCTAGACATGAATTTAATGGTACTATCAAAACCTGAAAATTAATGCAACTATGGAAATTGAGAGTTGATAGCATACGGTCCATTACTTAGCATTTTTTACTTTCAAAGTGCTTTCCCAACATTTATAACCCACATCAAAATCATTGTGAAGTTAGATTGTATTGTGTCATTCATACACATAACAACAGTCAGCTAATTTGCTAGAGATCATTCTGAAGGAATGAAATAAAGAAAAAAGAAAAGAAGGAAGGTATAGATGAAGAAAGAAAAAAAGAAAGAAAGAAAGAAAGAAGGGAGGGAGGAAGGGAGGGAGGAAGAAAAGAAGGGAGGAAGAAAGAAAGAGAGGAAGGGAGGAAGGAGGAAGGGAGAAAATTATCTTAATGGCTAATCTGTTGCTCAGTTCAATAGATATCCTGCTGTACAGAGTTAGGAAAAAAAAAAGAATCTTATCTTCCTCCTTACCTCAAGATCTGCTGCCCCCATTAAAACAATAGACACATTTTAGAAATGGGAAAATAGACCTAGACATGAAGTGAACTGTCCATTATCACACAAGAGGTAATAGTAAAATGATATAAGAACCTCCATCTCTTCATTTCTAATTCAGTGATCTTTACCTATGAATAAATGAGTCCAATTTCTCTTAGAATTTTTAGGGAATCAGGCTTATAAAAACATATTGGGGAACAAAGAGAAGTCCATATTTCTCCTTAGTGGGAACAGTACTGTCCATATTAACACACATTCTCATTTTGAATGGGGCAGGCAGAGACAAGACCTATGCTTTTTGAATAAGTTTCAAAAATAAAGCCATGGTCTTCAATTCTCAGGATCATTACTGAAAATACCTCCTAAAACATTTACAGTTTATTGGCCTGGGCTATAACTTGGGGAGTCTCTTCCTCTATAAGGATTATTAATAAGGTCCAAGAGCAGAGCATCAACTTTATTTTGTGCCTTGGGAGCACAAGGTCCTTAATAAGCAAGGGAGAATTGAAATTAAGTAACTGGTTAGATTAAAAAAATAAATGTGAGTGCTTCTTCCACTAAACTCTCATTCCATCTATCTGTGTCTCTTCTAATCACATATGGTATTACAATATTAAGTAGAGTGCTTTACTGGTCTTGTTTCCTTATATTCTGCACTCTCCCTTTAAAGACAGTAATCTCCTTCTAGGAAGAGATATCTTATTTCAACTTTATAACTGTGGGAATTAGCACAATCACACTGCAGACAGTAGTTGCTTAATCAATTTGTGTTGAATTTTTTTGGTTCAATTAAGTGCCACTGAATAGACAGATTAGAGACTTCAAGAACTTTCTGTCATTATTCCTTTAAACAAATTCTTCTTGATTGCCATAGTCTTGAGTAGTCAAAGGTATCAAGTTCTGATATTTTTAGACTATTTTTCTTTTTTTTGCCTTTAAATGTCCCCCCTATAGATTTCTTTTAAAAACATTTCTTTTGAAAGTTTTCTATAATTATAACTCAAGGTCCATGGGGCCTGAAATCAGTTCTATAGTTAGAATACCTTGCTGCTTCCAGAAGAAAGACCCTTTGGCTCACTGCTTGTCTGATACTTCAATTACTTGGGTTGTAATCACACAGTAAAGCAGATATTGATTTCCTAGGTATTCAAATTATACCCCTTACTGCAAGAACCAGTAAAAGACCTTTATCACTTAAAATGATATACAATTTGGTGAAATACTCTTGTTCTTATGTAAGGGAACATATTCATGCATTTTTAAAAGTTATATTATAAAACTCTATCATATGGGTGCTTTTTTTGGTGCCTACTTAGCCTTTTTTTGAGGGGAGAGGAAGGTATTCTTTTCCTTGGCACATAAAAAAGAAGAACATTAAGATTAGAAGATTGGAACATTCATCAAGGAAAATAGTTATTTTTTTCTTATATATCATAAAAACCATACATTTTTATTTTTGTGATTTATAAAAAAATGCGATTATAGGGCCTCTAAACACATATAAAATGTTAAAAAAAATACAAAGCATTAGAAAATAAAGGAAGACAAGATTTGCCTATTTTTATTATTGTACTACTTTCATCCTCACTCAACTAAGGAAAACTAAAGTAAAAAAAAAAGTATGCCATGTCCCGAAAGTTACTAAAATAGGCTTTATTATTGAAACTTCTATTTGAAAATTATCATTTATATTTGTTAGACTTCATAAATGGAATTTGAGATTTCCCAATACTATCTCATTGCTAGAAGAGGAATTTTTAACTAATCAAATCAGGCTGCCTTTGCGTTTTAAAGATCTAGAATTTGAAGGGATAACAGAAGTAATCTACTCCAATCTTATTATATTAAAGGTCCCTATAGATGAGGTCTATAGATGTGCTGATTTATCCAGGGAAACAGAAATTTTCTGAGAATGACTTGCTTCTTCCTTCTTACCACTTTGGGAAGCAGTGTATGGATGATTTTTAACAACTTTTGACCAAACCAGAACCCAGTAACCAACTATCCAAACCATATCTTATTCTTTGACTGAAGTCTTAAACACAGTCCATATATATCTGGAAATCCTCTAAATTGGTGAACCATAAAATAACTGTCCTTTTTTGTTGTTGCTTAGTCATTTCAGTTGTATCTGATAATTTTTGGCTGCCTTTGGCATTTTCTTGAGAAAGATACTGGAGTGTTTTGGCATTTCCTTCAGCTCATTTGATAGATGAGAAAGTTGAGACAGATAAGGTAAAATGATTTGCTCAGGGTCATCCAGCTAGTTAGTTTCTGAGTACAGATTTGAATTCAGATTTTCCTGACTGTAGACCTGATGCACCAACTTGTTGCCCCAAAATAATCTTACCTTACCCATTCAATCAGTCTTCTCTCTTCATTCCTTTCTTAAAATGGTATTTTTTTCTATTTTTACAATTAAATGCAAAAATTGTTTTCAACTTTCATCTTTTTCTTAACATTTGAGTTCCATATGTTTCTACCACCCTCCCTTTCCTCCCTCCTCCCCATTACAGTGAGTAATCTGAAATAGGTTGTTCATGTAAATTTGTGTTTAACATATTTCCATATTAATCATGTTGCAAAAGAAGAATTAGAACTCAAGGGGAGAAATATGAGAAAAAAAGTTAAAACAAAAAAAAGTGAACCTATTATGCTTTGCTTTGCATTCAGACTCCATTTTTTTTCTCTTGATGTGGATGGCATTTGTCATCACAGGTCTTTTAGAATTGTCTTTCATCACTGAATAGCTGAGAGGAGCTGCCTCCATCACAGTTAACCATTCTATCATATTGCTATTAAATTGAAAGATGTTCTCCTGGTTCAGCTTACTTCATTCAGAATTAGTTTATGAAGGTCTTTCCACGCTTTTCTGAAGTCTGACTGCTGATGATTTCTTACAGAACAATAACACTCCATCAGAGTACCATATACCTTATATACCATAATTTCTTCAACTTTTCCCCAATTGATGAACATCCCCTTCAATTACCAATGTTTTGCCTCTACAGAAAGAGTTGTTATAAATATTTTTATATGTGTGGGCTTTTCCCTCTTTTTAATCATCTCTTTGGGATATAGATCTAGTAATGGTATTGCTGAATCAAAGGCTACACATAGTTTTATTGCCCTTCTGGTGTAGTTCCAAATTGTTCTTCAGAATGTTTGGATCAATTGACAGCTCCACCAATAGTTCATTAGTCTTCCAGTTTTTCCCATATGCTCTCCAATATTGATAATTTTCCTTTTAGACATTTTAGCCAATCTGATAGATGTGAGGTGGTATCTTATAGATGCATTTCTCATCAATAATGATTTGGGACATTTTTTCATATGAGTACAGATAGATTTAATTTCTTCATCTGCAAACTGCATATTGATACCCATTGGCTATCAATTGGAGAATGACTTGTATTTTAAAAAAATTTGACTAAATTCTCTATTTTAGAAATGAGTCCTTTCTCAGAAAGACTAGCTATGAAAATTATTTCCAAGTTTTCTGCATTCCTTCTAATGTTGGTTCTATTTGTTTTATTTGTGCAAAACCTTTTGAATTTAATGTAATCAAAATTATTCATTTTACAATTTATAATGTTCTTCATAAACCAACCAGTCTTCCTTCCTTCCTTCATTCCTTCCTTCCTTCTTTCCTTCCTTCCTTCCTTCCTCCCTCCTCCCTCCTTCCTTCCTTCCTTCCTTCCTTCCTTCCTTCCTTCCTTCCTTCCTTCCTTTCTTTCTTTCTTCTTTTTCTCCCTCCGTCTTACTCTTTTCTTTCTGTTTTTAAGTGTGTTAGTTTTTGCTTTCTTAAAGTTAGATAAATGTACTTTAAGAGCAATAGATATTTTTGTTTGTCTTTATATCTTCAATACCTTGTCCCACCTTTTAAAAATTGCTAATTGGAGGTCTATAAAGTTCACTGTGTAGAAATTCTTCTCTCAACATAGACACCAACTTTGTCTTGTTTTTTCTATATACATTCCATTACTTAATACATTTCTTGGCACATTTCATTTATTTATTCTTTTTTTTTTTGCAAGGCAAATGGGGTTAAGTGGCTTGCCCAAGGCCACACAGTTAGGTGATTATTAAGTGTCTGAGACAGGATTTGAACCTAGGTACTCCTGACTCCAGGGCCAGTACTCTATCCACTGCACCACCTAGCCACCCCAGTGCCACCTAGCCACCCCCCATTTATTTATCCTTTCATTCATTCATGTTAGTTTTAGAAAATTGTCTGGGAAGACTTCCAGGGCAGAATCAAAATGGTGGTATGAAGTTAGTATGATGTTCAAGTTTTTCCCTACACAACACAGATTTCCCCTCCCCCCCAAAAGACAAGACTGAACCAAGTGGAGGATCTTCAATGAAGGTCTGTCTCTTTGGGGAAAAGAGAAAGTAAAGGCCAACTAGGTGGGAAAGGGAGAGCAGGAAAACCAGCAAGAGGCTTTTAGCCAAAGTACAGTCCAGGTCCCCACAGCTTGACAACAGAATAGGTCCCAGCATCTAGATAGCAAGTCAGCAGGGAGAGTTCCAACCCCAAGCAAAGTCTGAACCCTGGGAACAGTAGGGTAAAAGACAGGACTGAGTTGAGAAGAAACCACTGCATAAGCAAAACTTGAACATAAAGAAGGAAACATATCTTTGCAGACAATATCTGGGCTGCATAGGTGATATCATGGCCATTGATAAGCCACCCATCAGACTGACTAAGTTGTGAATGAATCCAACCATTATGGATAGCAATTCCCAAAGAGCTTGCCCTTTGACCCAGCAATTCCAATTCTAGGACTTTATCCAGAAGAAATCATAAAAATTGGAAAAAGTTCTACATGTTCCAAAATATTCATAGCAGCTCTTTTTGTAGTGGTAAAGAATTGGAAATTGAGGGGATGTCCAACAATTATGGAATGGCTAAACAAGTTATGGTACATGAATGTTATAGAATGCTATTGTTCTATAAGAAATCATAAATGGTAGGACTCTAGAGAAGCATGGAAGACATTACTGGAGCTGATGCTCAGTCAAGGAAGCAGAACATTGTACACATTGACCACAACATTGTGAGCTGATCAACCTTGTTGGATGCAGCTACTCTCAATAATTCAGAAAGCTTGAACAATAGTTGTAGTCAAGATGGCAGGATTCCCAGAAGCTCTCTTCCAAAATACTCGAAAACCTTAAATTTATGACTAACCATATTCTAGAGAAGTAGAAACCCAGTCAAGCAATCTTCCAGATCAAGATAATTTGTAAGATCCATAGGAAGACTGTTCCACAGGGGTTGCAAGGGGTAATCAAGTAGCTAGGGCTTCACTGTGTCAGAGTAAACTAGTTCCAGCCTTCCAGGAGAAGCCCGCAGGATACCTGGGTCCCTGGGGTGCCTGGGTTCCTGGCAGTGGAGGCAATTTCTAGACCTTCCAACCCAAGGATCACCAAGAACAGTTTGGAAGATCAGTGGGAAAACTCTGCCAGAGTGAATATGGAGCCCAGGCCAACACAGTCCCTGCCTGGGGAAATGGAAGCAGGCCTGCAGAGTCACCCAGTAGGAGCTGCCCAGTGGCTGCTTTCAGTGTTCAGACTACAGATGGTAAGGGAGTAAGGGAGACTGTTGAGGTCTCTCCACTATCCCAGGGACAGGAATCTTGTGCTTTGTCCATATTCAGTCCCTAGTTGCAGTCTGGGGCCCCCTATTTTTGAGCAGGGACCCTCCTCACAGTTCCAGGGCAGAGGATGCTATGGTCATCCACAGACCAGAGAATAGGTCAGGAGAGCAGTCAGAGCCTCTCCTAAGAGAAAGACCTGAGGTCCTTGCAGGGGTGTCCCAATAACATTCAAAAGCTTGGGAAGCACTTTATTTTATTTTTATTTTTATTTTTTGTTTTGTTTTTTAGTTTTTACAAGGCAATAGCATTAAGTGGCTTGCCCAAAGCCACACAGCTAGGTCATTATTAAATTTCTGAGGCCAGATTTGAACTCAGGTCCTCCTGATTCCAGGGCTGGTGCTCTATCCACTGTGCCACCTAAGTGCCCCCACACCACCTTGCTGTCCTGGGAAGCACTTTAAAACCAGGGTATAGGCTGAGGAAATGAGTAAATAGAGAGCTTGGACAATCCTAGCAGACCAGCTATGGACAATGCAATCCCCATCTAGAGGAAGAAGAACAAAACAAAATAAAACAGAAAAAAATCCTTACAGCATCTTAATGAACACCATTCTCACATTTTAAAAATTTCTCTTATGTATTCCTTTCCTGTCTAATGATTTCTTTATTTTCCCTTAATCCTAATTCCTCCTACTAAAAATGACTAATCTGTAAACATGTTAAACATAAAATGAGCATGTACAATAGTCACCTGAATATTCACCACTAAGTGGAGGGGGGGTAGAAAGGGAGGATAGAAGGAAGTCATGTATCTTAAAAATATACAAATGTATGTGGATGAATGTTGAAAAACTTTCATGGTATGAAAATAGAAAAATAAAATGTCAATTGAAATTGGAACATTGTTTTAACATAACAAACCATGAAGGGTCAAATTCTAGAGAAGCATGGGACAAATTATAGGAACTGATGCCTAGTGAAATGAGCAGAACCAAGAGAATATGGTATACATTAACAAACAACAACATTATCAGTTGATCAATCTTGATGGATGCAGTTCTTCACAGCAGTTCAAAGAACTTGGACAACCCTGGGAGAACTATTATGGACAATGCTATCCATATCAAGAGGAACAAAAACAAAACAAAACTAAACTAAACTAAAAATATCCCTACAGAAACTGAATGAATACTACATTCACTTTTTAAAAAATTTCTTATGTTTTTCTTTCCTATCTTATGGTTTTCTTTCTTTTCCCTTAATCCTAATTCCCCATACAGAAAATGACTAATCTTTAAACATGTTATACAACAATGTGTATGTACAATATTCACCCCACTGAGGGGAAGGAGGGTGGGAAGGGAGTGTGGAAGGAATTTATTTAACTTAAAATATATGTATATGCATGTAACTGGAAAAATAAAATATCAATTGAAAAAAGAAAAAAAAAGTGCCTGGAACATTTAGAGGTTAAATGATTTATATACTTTCTCACCTAGCAGGGTTCTATTTCACCTTTTTGCCAGAAAAGATAGACCTCCACTGAAGATCCTCTGCCATGTCTACAATTGAGAATGTGTTTTGTAGTTGTTGTTGTTTTTTTTTGTGGGATCTCTAGCTTTAATGTAAAGCATTTAACATGGTGTAAGGAAAAGTTCAGGGAGTATGTTAGCTTCCAAAGGAAAAAAAAATTAAAAAAGCAAATCAGTTTAACCATCAGCATTTTGTCACTTCCTTTGATACTATGTTAGAGTCAGGACTTACTTATCTGACTAGTTTTCTGTTCTTTGGTTTAATGAAGTGAATATGCTATGCTGAATTCAGCACTTGACAAATGATTTTTACATTGGATTAAATTTTCAAGTTATTAGAAAAATTTGGCATTCTGATTTTCCTAAGAAAAAGTTATAATTTTCACAAGTCATCAAGAATTCCATGACCATTTACTAGGAACAGAAACTCTGCTGCCTTCTGAAGATATAAATACAAGCAAACAGAAGGTCTGATCCTTTCCTTCCAGGATATTATATCCTAATGGAGGAAGACAACACCACATAAGAGAATCTGAAACAGGCAGGGTATCATGGTAAAGATCAGAGAATAAAAGATGACTGGGCTGGACCATTTGTGGAGGTTCTAGGAGAAACTCAACAGTGGACTGTAGAAGTAGAGGATATAAACTAAATAATTATAAATTGTGGTATGACCTTCCTTCAAAATAGAGTTAATAAGAAGAACTCCTCAGCAGATAAATTCAGTAACAGAAGCAGAAGAAAAGGCAGTTGAGTCATAATAACAAAATCTAGAGAGTGACAAAAGTTTTGGATCCATATTTACATTAATTCAAATGATCAAGAGGAAAATTTTATTCTATAATAACCTGCATTTTTTCTAAAGTGTTCAGTAGTAGTATTTTTACAACAGTGTGAATACTTTTAGTTGACAGTAGATATAACCTTGGATATATTTACTCATAGATTATCAGAAAAAAAAGTTGGTCTGCATCTCTCTAAAAAGAGACTTATTGGCCATCATATTGCCTGACAGGTAGACATCTCCATTAATGTCTTCCTATCATCTGAAGGAATTTTAATTATGAGAATCTGAATGATATATATTTACTAGAATACTAATTCCAAGGAATAACAATTATAAAATAATACACAGTTTGCCTTTATATCAGCATTGACAACTCAGATTTATTTTTCATAAGAAAATATTAATTTTAAAACACTTTAAGTATTAAAATAAAAATTTTCCATGGACTCTTGGATCTTAGGTCTAAATAGTGATAAACAGATGCTCTATAAAATACAAAGGAGGGCATGCAAAAGAAGTGACAAAACTCTGATGGTTAAAGCTGATTTCCTTTAAAAATTTTTCTTTTCTTTTGGAAGCTAACATGCTCCCTGAACTTTTCCCTACACAATGTTAAATGCTCTACATTAAAGATAGAGATCCAACCAAAAAAAAAAAAAAAAAAAGAACAATGAAGCACATTCTCCATTGTAAACATGGTGGAGGATCTACATGGAAGTCTGTCTTTTCTGGCAAAAGGTGAAATAGAGCCTTGCTAGAAGAGAGAGTGAGAAAGTCAGCAAGAAGCTTCTAGCCACATTCCAGGTCCCAGAACTTGGCGGTAGTACAAGTCCTGGCAGTTAGATAGCAGGCCAGAATAGAGGGCCTCAAACCCAGACAAAGTCTGAACACTAGAAAGACTGGTGCAAACTTGTTCATAGAACTCAGCACCCTACCTGATGGGGGCATGTCATTTTGGGTGTGTCCTATGCTGTGCAATCAGTTCTAAAGTTCTTAAAAGAGACCTTCACTGTCCTGGAATTTAGAGCATTTAGATGTTCTAAACATTAAATCATGAAGTGACCTTTACTTTATTAGAAACTTTAGTTAAGGAGAGTGGCAGTACAATAGGGACAGAGGGTAGAAGTATACTTAGAAGAGTTGATCCTAAATAGATTAGGTAGTTATCTTGCCTTAATCCATATTTTAGTCAAAAAAGGATGAAAGTACCATGGTTGTAGTGCTAAAGAAGGAGAGAGTGTACCTGATACTTTGGTTGGGGAAGGTTGAAGGACTATGATTGGAGTACTATAGGAATGGAAGGAGAGGCTATACTTAGAGGGACTGGACATGAAAACATCATAAAGCAATTTTACTTTGCTTGATGTTTTGGCTACAATTGGAGGGAGTGTGCTTGAGGAGGAGGTTGGGAGGAATAAACAATTCATAAAATGATTTGACTTTTCATGATGATTTGCCTCATGAGGATTGTATGTCCATGGTGGTACTTGAAAAGAAGAGGTAGTATAAATCAGTTATAACTGCTTATCATTTATCAATCCATCAATCAATGTCTGAGAATGGTATTTCTATCAGGACAAATAAAAGGAATATATTTTGACAAAGGGGATGTAAGTACCAGACAGGATTAAAACAATAAAAATATTAAAAAGGACTATACTAGGAGAAGGTTAGGTATTAATGGATAAATAAGACCAGGTAAAGAGGCTCAAAGACCTATTAAAGTAGAGGGAAAGGAATGAGGGTGTGAACACTGAGTAAATCCTACTCTCGTTAGATTTATTCCATAGAAAGAATAACATATATTCCCAGTTGGGTTTAAAAATCTATCTTAACTTACAGGGAAATGGGGTGAGGGAAGGGACTGACAAAAAGGAAGATGATGGTAAAAGTAAAGTTAAAAGGGAAAGGGAACAAGACATTGGTGAGTAGAAAGAAGAAGAAAGAAAAGAACAAAATAAAAAAGGGGAAAGATAGCATGGAGGGAAAAAATAGTAATCTTTACTGTAAATGTGAATGAGATGAACACTCCCATAAAACAGAAACAGAAAGCAGAATGGATTAACAACCATATCTTACAATATGTTGTTTACAGGAAACACATTTGAAATAGAGAGATACACTCAGGGTAAAGGTCAAAGGCTGGAGGAAAAATATATTATGCTTCAGCCAAATTAAAAAAAAAATCAGGAGTTGTGATCCTGATCTTAGGCAAAGCTAAAGGAAAAATATATCTCATTAAAAGGGATGAGGAAGGAAACTTGATCTTCTTAAAAAAACACCATAACTAAAGAAGTTATATCATTATTAAATAAAAATTCACCAAGCACCATAGTGTCCAAATTCTAAAAGAAAAACCTGAATGAATTACAAGCAAATATAGACAGTAAAACTATGATAGTTGGGGACCTCAACCTCCCTCTCTCAGAATTAGATAAGTCTAACTTTAAAATAAACAAGAAGGAAATTTAAAAAGTGATTACAATCATAGAAAACAGATGTGATGAATCTCTGGAGAAAACTGAATGGTAATTGAAAAGTGTACATCTTTTTTCTTTGTACGACTTGACATCTATACCAAAATTAACCATGTGGTAGGATATAAAAACCTTATAATCAAATACAGAAAGGCAGAAATAGTAAATGCATGATTTTCATATCATCATGCAATACAAATTTCACGCAATAAAGGACAATGGAAAGGTAAGCCAAACATTACTTGGAAACTAAATAATCTAATTTTAATGAATGAGTGGAGCAGTCAATAGGTCATAGAAATAATCAACCATTTCATCCAAAATAATGACAACAATGAGACATAATACTGAAATTTATGGAATGCAGCCAAAGCTGTCTGTAGGGAAAATTTTATATCCCTAAATGCTTACATGAATAAAATAGAGAAAAAGAAGGTCATTGAATTGGGCATACAACTAAAAAAGCTAGATAAAGAAAAAATGAAATATCCCCAATTACATTGAAAGCAAGAATGCCACTGATCTAATAAATAAAACTAAGAGTTGGTTTAATGAAAAAAAGCAATAAAGTAGATAAAATTTTGGTCAATCTGATTTTAAAAAAGAAAGGAAATTACCAAATTGCCAGTTTCAAAAATGAAAATGGTGAACTTACCATCAATGAGGAGGAAATGAAAGATAATTTAGAGCTACTTTTGACCAACAAATTTGACAACCTGAGTGAAATGGATGGATATTTACAAAAATATAAAACAGAAGAGTTAATAAAATACTTAAATGACCCCATTTCAGAAAAAAAATTGAAGAAACCATAAATAAACTCCCTAAGGAAAACTTTTTAGGTCCAGATGGATTTACAAGTGATTTCTGCGAAATATTTAAGGAACAATTAATTCCAATTCTACATAATCCATTTCAAAATATAGAAGAAGCAGTTCTGCCAAATTCCTTTTATGACACCAATATAGTGATGATATCTAAAGCAGGAAGAGTCAACTGACAAAGAAAATTATAGACCAATCTACCTAATAAAAATTTTAGCAAAGAGATTACAACAAGCTATTACTAGGGTAATATAACATAATCAGGAAGAATTTTTATCAGGTGGCTAGGGATGATTCCATATTAGGAAAATGTTCAATTTAATTGATCATATCGATTATAAAACCAACAGAAATCATGTTTATTTAAACAGATGTAGAAAAAATATTTTTCAAAGTCCAAAATAGAACATCCATTTATATTAAAAAAAAAACACTAGAGACTACAGGAATAAATGAAATTTTTCCTTAAAATAGTAAGCAGTACATATCTAAAACAATCAACAAACATAATATTTAATGAAGATAAACTAGGAGCATTTCCAATAAGATCAGGTATGAATGAAAGATGCACATTATCACCACTACTATTGGATATAATATTCAGAATATTAGCTTAGCTATAAGAGAAGGAAAAAGAATTTGAAAGAAAGAGAATTGGCAATGAGGAAGCAAGACATTCACTCTTTACAGATAAGATGATATATTTAGAGAACCCTAGAAAACCAACTTTAAAAACTACTTGAAACATTGGACAACTTCAGCAGAGGAAATGGATGTAAAATAAAGTCTCATAAATCATTAACATTTCTCTATATGAACAACAAAGTTCAAAGTCAAGAGATAGAATGGAAAATTCCAATTAATTAAAGCAACATAAAAATCTTTGGAATCTACTTCTCAGGAAAAACTTAGAAACACAAATAAAGAATACTTTTCACACAAATACAATCAGTTCTAAACAATCAATTGCTTATGTTTAGGCTGATGTAATATAACAAAAATGACAACTCTACCTAAATTAAATTATTTATTTAGTGCCATAGCAATAAAATGACCAAAAACCTCTTTTACAAAGGTAGAACAATGTAACAAAATTTGTCTGGAGCAATAAAAGACTAAGAATATCAAGGGAATTAATGGGAAAAAAATTTCAAAGGAAGATGACTTCGTTATACCAGATCTAAAACTGTATTATAAAATGACAGTCATCAAAACTGTCTGACCCTGACTAAGAAACAGAGAAGTAGATCAGTGGATAATATCAGGTACAAAAGAAACAGCAGTAAGTGACTATATTAATCCAACATTTGACAACCCAGAGACATTAGATTCTGGAATAAGAACTCACTATTTGAATAAAAATGTTGGGAAAACTGGAAAATATAACATGACAAAAGCTGAGAATAGCCCCACATCTCATATCTATATCAAAATAAGATCAAAATGGGTACAGGATTTATATACATAAAGGGTGATATCATAGATTAATTAACAGATCAAGATATACTCTGTCAGATCTTTGCAAAGGGGAAAAATTTATGACCAAACAAGAAATATAATACAATATGAATTGCAAAAATGAATGATTTTGACTATATTAAATTGAAAAGATTTTCTACCAATAAAACTAATGCAGCCAAAATTTACAGATGAGGAAATCAAAGTGACCCATATTCATATGAAAAATTGCTCTAAATAATTACTTATTAGAGAAATACAAATTAAAGCATCTCTGAGGTACCATCTCACACCTCTCAGACTGGCCAATATGACCAGAAAGGACAATGATCAATGTTGGAAGGGATGTGGGAAATCTGGGACACTAATATATTGTTGGTGGAGCTGTGAACCCCTCCAACCTTTCTCTGGAGAACAATTTGGAATTGTGTCCAAAGGACAATAAAAATGTGCATACCCTTTGATCCAGGAATACACTACTGGGTCTATACCCTGAAGAGATTATAAAAAAGGATAAAAAACATCACTTATACAAACATATTCATAGCAGTCCTGTGGGTAGTGGCAAAGAATTGGAAATTAAGTGAATGTCCTTCAACTGGGGAATATTTTAACAAATTTTTGTATATGTATATCATGGAACACTATTGTTCTATTAGAAAGCAGAGGGATGGGGATTCAGGGAAGCCTGGAAGGATTTGCATGAACTGATGCTGAGTGAGAACCAGAGCAGAATCAGAAGAACATTGCGTACCCTAACAGCAACACGGGGGTGATGATCAACCTTAATAGACTTGTTCATTACATCAGTGCAAAAATCAGCACAATTTTGGGCTATCTGCAATGGAGAATACCATCTGTATCCAGAGAAAGAACTGTGGAGTTTGAACAAAGACTGTTACCTTTAATTAAAAAAAAATTATCTTATGTAATTTTGCTATCTCTTATACTTTATTTTTCTTACTTAAGGATATAATTTCTCTCTCATTACATTCAACTTAGATCAATGTATACCATGGAAACAATGTAAAGACTAGCAGACTGAATTCTGTGGGGGGGGGGGGTGAGGTGGGGGAAGGTATAAAGATTAGGGGAAAAATTGTAAAACTCAAAATAAATAAGATCTTTCTTTTATTAAAACAAAAACAAAAAATAAAAAAAAACTAATACAACCAAGATTAGAAAGAAAATAGAAAGCTGAGAAACAATTTTCACAGCTAGGGATCCTGATAAAAGTCTCATTTCTATATTATATTGAGAATTGAATCAAATTTATAAAGTTATTAGTCATGCCTCAATTGAAAAATGGTCAAAGTTTATGGACAGATTGTTTTTAAATGAAGAAGTATCATTAGTGATTAGAAGAATTCAAATTATGGGTGACCCAGTGGATAGAATACTGGCCCTGGAATTAAAAGAAATGCAAATTAAAATAATTATGAGGTATAACATCATACCTATCAGATTGCTCAAGATATATGAATAGGCAGTTTTGAAATGAATAAATTAAAGCTATATATATATATAATCATGTGAAAAAATGCTCCAAATCATTACTGATTAGGAAAATGCAAATTAAAATGATCATGAAGTACCACATCACAACCATCAGATTGGCTAAGATGACAAAAAGGGACAATGATCAAGGTTGGAGAGGTTGTGGGGAGATTGGGACATATGCACTATTTTGGTGGAGTTGTGAAATAATCCAACTATTTTGCAAAGCAAAAGAGATCTATGCCCAAAGAACCATAAAGCTGATCATACCCTTTGACCCAGCAATACTAATACTAATCCTATACCCAAAAGAAATCATTAAAAAATGGGGAAAAATCCACATGTTCAAAAATATTTTAATTGCTCTTTTTGTAGTGGCAAATAATTGAATACTGAGAAGATGCCCATCAAGTGGAGAATGACTGAACAAGTTATGATATGAATATCATGGAGTACTATTGTGCTATAAGAAACCATCGGGGCAGCTAGGTGGCATAGTGGATAAAGCACCAACCTTGGAGTCACGAGTAGCTGGGTTCAAATCTGGTCTCAGACTCTTAATTACCTAGCTGTGTGGCCTTGGGCAAGCCACTTAAACCCCATGTGCCTTGCAAAAAAAAAAAAAACCTAAAAAAAAAAGAAACCATGAATGTTGGATTTTAGAGAAGCAAGGAAAGAATCTTATGAAATGATGTTGAGTGAAGGGTACAGAACCAAGAGAACATTGTACATATTAACAACAAAATTGTGAGTTGACCTGTTGTAATAGCTGTACTTCCTAATGGTAGTTTAGAGATCTAGGACAACCCAGGGAGCCCTGTTAGGGACAATATCATCCATATCCAGAGGATTACAAAACATCAAAGAACTAAAAAAATCCCCAACAATCCACAGAATCTGAATGGATTGTTTTTTCCTTTCTACCCTATGGATTTTTTTTTCTTTACCCTCGGTCCTAATTCCTCATTTGGCAAATGACTAATATGTAAACATATTAAACACAAATGAACAAGACAACTCTTACTAGACTGTTCACAGTTGAGGGGAAGGAGGTGGGAAGAGAGGGCAGTAGAAAAATGTATAACAAATATTCAAGGGGATGATGCTGAAAAACTTTCATGACATATAATTGGAATAATAAAATATCAATCCAAAAATATAGGAGAGAAAATAGAATTATTTTTCTTTTCTATTTTACCTTTGAATTTTAGCTTATTGAAAACGTTTTTTATATATTATGAAAGTGATACATCTGTCGGGGGTCGGTCCTAGACGCCTGAGCGGATAGGGACCTCCCCGGGAGTGAGGTTGGCCCAATCCTAGAATGACACGGTCCTCTTGAAGGAGCCGTGGCCTTCCGGGATTGGGCTATGTCACTTGCTCCTATCGGGTGGCAGGTCCCGCCCTCGGGGCGGGTTAGGATGACAGCCCGGAACAGACTCCCCATATAAGCCAACGTCCTGAGCTATTCGGGGGATCCCTCCGCACCTAATAAAGCATATACCTCCTGAAGCAGTGTCCGTCTGAGTCCCTCCTAACTGATCCCCCGGGAGGGAGAATCCGGGGATGCCCGAAGCAGTTGCCCACTGAGAAGCTCACTTGGGGTCCGGGCAGAAAAGATCCGGACAGCTGGCCCCCGAACAGGGACGATCGGAGACCCCGCCAAGTGAGGTAAGCCCGCCCAGCTAAGGGCGGAAGAGACAGACACCCTAGGTTTACGGGGCACCTAGAGGTAGGAAACATGGGCAAAGGAATGGCAAAACATTTGCAGCCGGAGGATACAGGAGTATTAGCATGTCAAGTACATGCACTGGTGAGGACCCATGGTATTAGGGTTCAAATTAAGGATTGCCGAGAGTGGGTAGGAAAGATCTTGGAGGTTTCCCCTTGGGTCTCCCATACAGGGATTGACCCGCAGAGATGGAGAACAGTGGGCACTCAGATGGCCTCCTATAACAGGGAGAGACCCAGTGTCCTTAAGGACACCGACTTTGTGATCTATTCTGTGGTGGCGGCGGCCCTTGATCCCCAGCCGCCACCGGAAGCCATCCCTGAGGAAACTCAGACAGGCGCCTCGTTAGTGGGGGAGCCTGAGTGGCCACCACCCCCAGATGAAAAGACTTTGAGCCCGGTAGGGCCAGCTCCCAAGTATCCTTGGGAAGAACTTTCCCGGTTGAGGCTTGAAGATGCTGCCGCAAATCGGCCGCTTTCCTCGGCACAAACCGAAAGTAATGGTGGAAAGCCGTGGGGTACACAGATGGGGTGTCAGGCAGCCTGTGGTTGCAGTGAACAGAAGCAGAGACAGGTATCAGCAACAGGGAAAGAAAGCCCGGGGCCGACCACTCTCGGTCAGGGTCCCCGCCGGACTGGACTTCAGCAGGCCATCCACAAGGCTTTAGAGGAGGGCAAAGATGTGGACGAGGAAGACTTAGATTATCTTGCCTCCTCGGCTGCCGCCTTCCCAGTGTTTGTGCAAGTAGAAAATGGCCAACAGGTCAGGGTTCGTCGTCCGGTGCCTTATAAGTTTGTTAAAGATGTGAGAGAGGCAGTTAGAAACTATGGGTCCGGATCGGCTTATGTAAAGAGGCTCTTGAGCTCCTCCGTTCAAATTGCTGCCTGGCTCCCTTCAGATTGGGATGAGACTATGCAAGCGGTGTTAGAACCAGCTCATTACACTGCTTGGTCCGCGTACTGGCGGAGAGAGGCTAGGCAGCAGGCAGACCTTATTGATCCCAATAACTCTGATGTTATTACCAACCAAATTACCGGGTATGGTGACTACTCCACGGTAGATGCACAATTACAATTGGCCGAGCCGGTCATCAGGGCAGTCCAATTGTCCGCCCTGAACGCCTTACAAAAGCTAGCCAAGGCAGCAGCTACACCGCTACAGCAGCTGAAGCAAAGGCCAAGGGAGTCAGCTCTTGAGTTTATTAGCAGGGTGCAGAATACCATGGAAGGAAAGTTCGGGACAGGGCAGGCATCCCAGCCCCTGATTATTCAGCTAATAAAGGGAGGGTTTACACACTCCAAGGGCTTATTAGCCACTCTGCCTGCTGACCCCACAGTAGAAGAAATTATAGATAAGGCTCTAGATGAGTCCCCTCCCCAAGAGCCACTGCAGACTTCAATTAACCTCCTTGTCGAAGCTTTGCAAGCCTCCACAAAGGCCCAAAAAGGGAAAGGAAAAGGAAATTGCTACCGTTGCAGCAAACCTGGTCATTTTCAATCTGAATGCCGTAGTCCTCAGAAGAGTAATTTAAAATGCTTTGCATGTGGCAAACCTAGGCATATCGCAAAAAACTGCAGACAAAGGCACAGGAACCAGAATCAGGGAACCGGAGGGCAGCAGGGAAATGGGAAGCGGGGCCGGGAATACGGGGGACCGGCCCCGGGGACAGCTCAGTAAATCCCTCGACCACCATATCACTTCCGGGGGGAGAGGAGCTGGGTCCATGGACAACGACTACAATTAAGGTTCTCCCTGGGGATTGCCACCGCCTAGTGATCGGGACGGCACACTCCTCATAAGTTATTGTCCATACTCAACTTTTGAGCCCAGGTCAGACAGCCATATCAGTCACAAACCCCCACCATTATCCAGTGAAATTAAATAAGGGTGAGCCTATTGCGCTTGCTATTTCTCTCCCCTGGATAGATAAAGATTGGAAAGAACCGGAGAGGCACGATACGTTCGTGGCCTGGACCCAGGCTGTTTCAGCCCGCCGGCCCACCTTAAAACTATCAGTGGAGGGAAAGGAGATTGTAGGGCTGATTGACACAGGTGCTGACATCTCCGTCATTGCCATGAAGGATTGGCAGCCGCATTGGGAACTCTCGTAAAGTCCCCAAGATATCACTGGGGTTTCAGGGGCAACCCAAGCAAAAAAGTCCCGGAGATTCCTAAAGTGGAAAAATGATGAGGTTGCAGGGGCTTTTCGGCCTCTGGTACTTCCCATTCCTATGTCTTTATGGGGAAGAGACATATTACAAGTCATGGGCGTGACCATCTCTACTGAATTGGCTTTAAACCGCTAGGGGTCACTGAAGGGCCGCAACCTATACCATTGACGTGGCAGACCAACGCTCCGGTTTGGGTGGATCAGTGGCCCCTCACATTGGAAAAATTGCAGGCCCTTAAGGAAATAGTGCAGGGGCTCTTGGTAGCTGGACACATAGAGCCATCCACCAGCCCATGGAATTCTCCGGTTTTTGTAATTAAAAAGAAAAGTGGAAAATGGAAAATGTTAATAGATTTAAGAAAAGTTAACGCCACACGGCAACCTATGGGAGCTACTCAACCAGGACTGCCTTCCCCAGTATCGATTCCAAAGACATGGCCTTTAGCTGTAATAGATATAAAAGACTGCTTTTATAGCATTCCCCTTTGCCAAGTAGATAGGAAACACTTTGCATTTAGTGTTCCTTCTGTGAACTATCAGGAGCCCTCTCAGCGATATCAGTTTAAAGTCCTCCCCCAAGGAATGGCCAATAGTCCCACAGTATGCCAGATATATGTAGCCAGCATTTTAGAATCTACTAGACGTGAATACGCAGGAGCTATTATTATCCATTATATGGATGACATCTTGATAGCCGCACCACAACGTGATACTGTTAGTATGATTCTAAAGGAAGTCACTAAAGCTCTGGCGGTATATGGCTTACAGGTGGCCCCTGAGAAGATACAGACACAGGCCCCTTATAGCTATTTAGGGCATCAAGTGCACAGTGAACTGGTGAAGAAAATTCCCTCAATTGATATCAAACAAGTACACACCTTAAATGATTTCCAAAAGCTTATAGGTTCCATCCAATGGCTAAGGAATATAGTCCCTATCCCCAATGAATTAATGCAGCCACTATATGATATCCTTAAAGGTCCCTCGGAATTAACCTCTCCCCGACAGTGGTACCCCAGAGCCCTGAAGGCAATTGCCCAGATACAAGAGTTGGCAACAACGTCAACCGTCAGCAGAGTGGATCCAGCAGCACCAATCTATGCCACTCTATTACAGCATCCCTCGTTAGGGAAAGTTGGGGTGGTCTTTCAGGTCGCAGGCCCCTTGCAATGGGTGCACCTCTCCAAGCCCACAAAAAGTGTGCCCAATAGAATTGAGGAAGATGCCCTCCTCCTCTTAAAAACGGCCGAGGCCGCCGTCACCATCACTGGCAAGCTTCCAGTGCTGTTGCTTCAGGAGGACCCACGTGTCCTTAATCAATTGGCTCAGAATTCCGAGGGGTGGGCCTCGCTATTGACCACCTACTCTACCTCTCAAGGCCACCCCCCACCCTCATTACGAGGATGGCTGCAACTCCCGTTAAAATACCCTTCAAACCCAGTGGTCTCACAGCCTGTGCAAGGGGCGAATGTCTTCACAGATGCTACTAAACACCATAAGGCCTCCATTTACATCCCAGACAAACAGGTTCTTAAAGTCTTGCAAACACCATATACATCAGCCCAGAAAAATGAACTGCAGGCCATAGTAGTGGCTCTAGAAATGTGTGCACATGAGCCTATAAACTTGATTACAGATAGTTATTATTGTTATTTGATGCTACAGCATTTAGCCCTTGCAGACCTCACTGTTCCTCACTCAACAGTGGTAGACTTGTTAAAACAAGCACAACGAGCGCTTTTAAGCCGCTCGGAGCCTCTCTATGTGCTACATGTTAGGTCCCATATGTCCACCTCCGGCCCTATTTATTACGGAAATGAGGTGGCAGATTCTGCCCTTAGTGATCCAGATATAAAGAGTGACATTATTATGTATGCAGATCCCTCTACAGTTCACAGCACCTTTCATCTGCCAGCTAAGACACTCGCCCGGCTCTATGGGATTTCTAAGGAAGAGGCCCGCCGCATTGTCCGCCAATGCAGGGGGTGCGTACCATTCCGGCCTGCTCCAAGCGGACAGGCCGTCAATCCGCGAGGTCTGGCACCTAATCAAATCTGGCAGATGGATGTCACACACTTTCAAGCTAGCTTAATCCATGTTACTGTAGATACATTTTCCAATTTCATCATGGCTACCTTACAACCCGGTGAAGTGACACGACATGTGATCGCCCATTGCCTTCACTGTTTTGCTAGCCAAGGGGTGCCTCAAGTTTTAAAAACTGATAATGGCCCTGCTTATGCATCCAAAGCTTTTGCACGGTTTTGCGATCAATTTGGCATTAGACATATCACTGGCATCCCTCACAATCCCACGGGTCAAGCCATTGTTGAACGAGCCAATCAATCCCTGAAGCGCACCCTCATAAAACAGAAAGGGGGAGTGCGTGGTAGGCTCACCATGGCACAATTAGCAACGGCAGTATACACCAGAAATTATTTGATTGATAATGAACACGGCATCACCCCCGCCATGAAACAGTTGCTAAGAAAGGTGGAGTCTCCTCCCCTATCTACCAACCAACAAAAATTGGCTACGAAAAAACCAGCCACAGTATGGTGGAAAGATGAGGAGGGCCATTGGTATGGCCCCAGCCAGGTAGTAGTATGGGGAAAGGGATTTTTATGTGTCCAAGCAGGTGAAAGGACACGCTGGGTGCCCATCTGGTGGACCAGGACATGTGAGGACTCCACCACCAAGGAGAAGACGCCACCGACAGAAGAAGAGGAAGCGATACAACCGGACTCAAAGGGCACTGAGGATGGATAAGTGGTTGTGTTTTCTAGGGCTGCTAGGCAACCTCCAGGTCATGGCTGGGCACCCCATTTCCCATCTCCGAGTGACTAATGCTAGTGCTGTTGGCCATTATACCTATTGGACAGTTGTCCCGGGGTTCCCCATGGCTCTCCCGGCAACTTGGTCAGGAGATGCTATAGAGTTGAAGATGAGCGGCTCTGCTCAATTAGTGATGGGAGGAGATAAAGAAGGGGCCCCGAGAAAACCCATAGTCTAAATAAAACCATGACTTGGCAGACCAAGCATCTTCCCATCTGCCTTACTAAAGGCCTACATGCATTATGTGCCCAAGTAAGGAATGATACTATAAGAGAAATTCCCCATGGACCACACTCTTCCTTGGGTCACGGGGACTATTTACATTTCAACATGATCTTCCACAATGTGTCCCATATGCACATCCAGGTCGGCCGGGCCTGGAACCATACATATTACTATGCTGTGGGAGGAGGCTGCAATAACACCAATACCATTTATAGCAACAAAACGGATGGCCCTTGTTCCTTGAAGGAAAGGCTAAATGCCACGGGCAGTTTCTCCTTTGGAGATGAGCTCCCTCACTCCCCCTTACCACCTTGCACCCCCTCACCAAATATGTTTGATATGGTTCAAGTGTGTTCCACAGGGCATGCCATAGGAGGACCACAGCTGAATGGAACACAGGTGTATTTTCTGGACGGATTCCCAGGACCTTATTTCGCTGCACCAGTACCACACATCTTAGACAACAAGACCACTGGGGTACAGCTACACCTATGGAAAGCCGCTGCTGCATTTGGGAATGTGACTCACATGACAGACAATAGTGAGCCTTCGACTGATAATGCAACCTTGCGAGGGTGGTGGTGGGAGTTATTGTTTGGGGGCAAGGGGTATACTTGCTCTGAAGGAGAGGAAAGGGGACACTGTAATACGTTCACGTTAAAGACACAGACTGTTCGAGATACGGACATGTTCCTGATATGTCCCTCCGCCAACATCACCTGGGGAGACGGACAATATAAGATACAATGTGCAAATGGGACATTAACCAACACCCTTAAACAGGACCAGATTGTTTCCAATAATACAAAGGTATTCCTTATGCAAGTTCCCCCGGTTACCTTTCTCCCGGTAGACACTCCTGAGCCGTTTGCAGACTCAGATTATCTTGTGGCCGTCCTTAAACGACCAAAAAGAGCTGTGGAGGTATCCGCCCTGACCATTATAGGACTGGTTGTCTCTGTGATAGAGCAAATAGGAATTTCTGCTATAACTAATCAAATTCATATCCTGGCAGGGGACCTCCAGAATTTCATGCAGGCAACTGCACAGGCATGGACGCTTCAGCAACAAATAAATAGAGAAGTGGCTATAGAGCTGGGTGCGCTCACCTCGGCAGTACAAGCCTTGTCCACCCTGGTGAGGGTTGAGATGATTTTGGAGGGCCTGCCGTGTCATCGCGCCCTCCAACGACCAGCCTGTATGTCAGCACTAGCTAAAAATGCCAGTGAGCAGCTTGATTCGGCCATTAGGACACTAAATGAGCATCGCAACTTGGGTGAATATTTGGATAGGCTAGATCAGATTGTACGTGATATAAGGGATATCACTGATCAATATAAGGAAGATATGGAGAAGGAACATGGATTGCTCCCTGACTGGATCAATAATGTGGATTTTGGGCAATGGTTGCACCATTTGTTAATAGTTGGAGGTTTGATTGTCTTGGTCTCATCGATATGTTGTTTGTTGCCTTGTCTCATATCATTGCTGTTTAAAATATGGCGTTGGGCTTTAGAACAACTAAAGGCAGACATACTGATGTTAAAACAAAAAGGGGGAGTTGTCGGGGGTCGGTCCTAGACGCCTGAGCAGATAGGGACCTCCCCGGGAGTGAGGTTGGCCCAATCCTAGAATGACACGGTCCTCTTGAAGGAGCCGTGGCCTTCCAGGATTGGGCTATGTCACTTGCTCCTATCGGGTGGCAGGTCCCGCCCTCGGGGCGGGTTAGGATGACAGCCCGGAACAGACTCCCCATATAAGCCAACACCCTGAGCTATTCGGGGGATCCCTCTGCACCTAATAAAGCATATACCTCCTGAAGCAGTGTCCGTCTGAGTCCCTCCTCGCTGATCCCCCGGGAGGGAGAATCCGGGGACGCCCGAAGCAGTTGCCCACTGAGAAGCTCACTTGGGGTCCGGGCAGAAAAGATCCGGACAATACATCCAACTCAAATTCTCATATACACTGAGTCAACTTCTCATGTAACACTGTAGAGTTTTTCTGACTCCATGTGGGTTTATGATAGGAAGCATTTACAGCCAAAACTTTAGCTCCTCTTGCCATAATTGTCTATAGGGCATAACTATTATTAGACAGAGTTTCATAATAAATGAGTATGTAGTCATTGACATTTCAGGGACAGAATTCATAGATCTCTTTGTAAAAAATGATAATGGAAGGTCAGAAGTTACAAAAGAACTGAGATACTAGGAAATCTAACAGAAAACCAGGTTATAGTCTCATCTTAAGGAGTACTAAAACTACCTCTTTTCCTGGTTCTTCCTTATTTTTCCTATGTTAGGGTAATGACCGCTAGGGATTTCTATTTAACTTTTCAAAATTATAGTTTTCCATAATTTTGTACACAAATTGTTCCTGCATTTGTACATGTTGATCATGAACCATGTACACTATTTTAGGCAAAACTGGAAATTGTTCTCCACCTCTCCCAAAGGTTTTTTACCAAGAGAAACTGACATTTTAGTCTTTACATGTAATGGGGATCAATGAGGTGTGTTCAGTAGAACGAAGTAGATTGGTCTTTGATGATTGCTTCCCTGGGCAGTACTGAAGTAGTTAAGAGGTAATTTCTATTCCTTTGTAGTATATGGAGCAATAAACCGCTTCTAAGATTGATTAGATGCCAAAGACAAACATTCGTTTTGGCAGTTAATCAAACCTAAATGATATTTATGGCAAATATGCCACGAGTTAATAGAAATCATTCCTGCACTAAAGCCAACTCTCTCTCCCCCCCCATATATATATATATATATATATATATATATATATATATATATATATATATATATATGTATACATAAACATTCAGAATCATATACATATTCTTATGTTGTTATATTTTATATTATATTTGAATACAGAATCTGATTTCAAAACAACTTTTAATATATTTCAAGTAATATAATTAGTTGACTGGAGAGAAGGAATCAAAATATACAGTTTTGCCATATGTAACTAAATGGGAAATGCACTTTGATAGTTTCTTAGATTTGACCTTAAATCATTAAATCTTGAACCATTGAAAATGAAAAAATTTAAATCAACTATTTGGACATACATGCTAATCTTAGCCTTCCAGTTGTACTTTGCTAATCATTTGAGTTACCAGGACTGGTGACAGACATTATAGTAATCTGAATCCCACCAAGCCTAAAATTCCCTGACCACTTATAGTGACTTTCCAGGGTGTGCAAAATATTTTCTTAATTTTGGAAACATTAAAAAGGCATGAGATTTCAAGTCAAATTCATAAAATAAAATGTCTATGGATTCCTTTCTTTTCAACCTTCTTGAAAATATGTCAATTCAAATCAATTATTTTCAAGTTTAGATGAACATGAAAATCATAGAATTCTACAGTTAAAAGACATCCAGACCATACTTAAATTTCAAAAGTGGAGCTTTTTCTACCCTGTTGCTCAGGACCTTCAATAGGAAGCACCATCACCATCTCATTACCTAGTAGCACATCTCTGATAGATAATCTTGTTTCTTTTATTTCTTATGTCATCTTGCTAGACTTGATTCAGATTCTTTCCTAGAGTAAAAATAGTTCTCATATGAAATTTTAGGTAAAGAGAGATTTAAATAACTTTCTTCATATAGCCTTAATATTCTGAAAAAGGGATTATTCCTACATATGGAAATTGAAGCTAATCAGGCACTTTTCTCTCCCCTACCCCAATCTCACCAAAGGGATTAAAGAATAAAGACTCTTTAGAAGCATCCAATGACTATTGTTTAGTCACAGGGTATGGGGCTAAAAGCAAATATTCTGTAGATTGAAATAAGTTTTTTTTTCCCCACTTCTACCACTACTGCTAAAGTGAGGCTTTATTGCAGTAGGTAAGATATTTCCAAATCAGTTGTATGACATGAAATTTGAGGAATAATATTTTTTTTTTCTTTCTGAACTGTTTTAACAAAAATCATTTAATAGCATTAGAGCATATGGAATTTGGGGAAGACAACAGACATATGCTGCCAAGAAACTATTAACAAGACTCTAATGACTTAAGTGTGTTAATCACTAGTGCTAGTAAAATAAGAATCATTTATAAGAAAAGGTCGGAGGGATGTGAGACAGGTAGGCAAAATCCCATGAAATAAATACAGATTTTTGCTCCACATATAGCTAATGGAGTCTAAAATATCCATTAATTATTGGAGAAATTTCTAATTCACTCCAATTCACTCTAATGAAGTAAAACAAAGGTGTAAAATATAGAATAAATTTTTTTTCTACCTTAAGGAGTTTATCTAAATGACTCTTAGACAAATAAAATGGAATTTTTAACATATGCCTACAAATAGAACCCACAGTTTTGAGTATTTAGGTTGCCTAAAAGGATAATGATTTTGGATTGACTTTGTTAGACCTGATTCACTCAGGATTAAAAGTGACACTAGATACTGCATCAAGTTAGGTGGGGCAGTGGATAGAACACTGACCTTGAAATCAGGAAAATGGGAGTTTGAATATAGCCTCAACCACTTGATATTTACTATTTCAGAGACCTTGGATAAGTCACTTAATCCTGACTGCCTCACATCCAGAGCCATCTCCAGTCATCCTGATTCATATCTGGTCACTGGACCCAATGATTCTGGAGGAGAAAGTGAGGCTGGTGACTTAACACAGCAACCCCTCACTCAAATCCAATTCAACTGCTTTTCATGGCATCACCTCCCTGATATGTTGATTTTTCAGAAGGAAAGACAAACATTATCACCTTTTTCCTATTTCAGAGAACTAATATGTAGTTACAAAGAAATTGAGCAGATATTGGGTCAGTTTTATTTAATTCATAATAATGGTTTTCTACATAATTGTACTGAGAGACAAGTATTAAACTCTTTCTAGCTAATTGAATAATTGTCATTTTTCTCCATTTTCTCTTCATATTTTGCATTCCTTTCTACAGTTTATAGTAAAAGAATGGGCACAAAAAGAGTTTCAAAGAAAATATGCATTTATTCTAAATGTATAGTTATTATTAGTATGCCATGTATAATTCTTAATTCAACATACTATATAGCAGAGTGGCAAGAGTAGTATATGTGAAATTAGATTGAAGTAGCGGAAATATTGGATAGAAAAAATATGTTTTATAATTTATTACCTCTGCACTGACCATGGACCTTACATTAACAATTCCATTGTCCAAGCTATGAGATGAGGTCAATGAACTTTTAGCAAAGTCCTTGACCCCCTCTGGCAAGGATTCCAGGTAAATTCCTGCACCCAGGCACACATCAAGCCCTTATCAACCAAAAATGTTTCCCTATCTAGTCTGAAAGGATTAGGGTCTTTGATATACCACCAACTACATATCCCTAATTACCTCATCTCTGCTCCTTTAAAAGTTCACTCATTCCTGAATTGTTTGTTTTCCTTTGGAAGGGCAGTCCATTCTGTGGTAGTGTGATCCCCTGCATAACCTCTCTTGCTTCTATACTTTTCCTTATTACTGATCCTCTCATGATGGTTTAGGTAGCTTAAGTTGTTTAGGTTTCTTAGGGATCAGTGGCTTCCTGCCTTTAGTACTACTTATTCCCTAATTGCTCTTCTTCCTTTGGGAGTGCAACCTTATCTGGGGAGAGCATGATGCCCCAAAATAACTTCTCACACCCTTATACCCTTCTTTACCATCTATTCTCCTGATTGCTTGAATTCTTTTGGGAGAGCAGGCCACTCTGAGGCAGCATGGTTCCCCAAACAATCTCAGGCCCTTACACCTTTCCTTACTACTTAACCTCTCGAGGATTTCTCTCTTTTCCTTAGTCTCTACTAACCACAGAAATACTTAAATATATCTTTTTGTCTCTCAAATTTCTTCTGGGTCAAAGTCAGTCTTTTACATGAATTCTTTCATATTCCATCCAAACTTTTAGCCAGCTACATTTCTCCCCCTGGCATCAAGATCACCTTAATTTATATTCATTCCAGTTCTACTACTTCTTAGCTACATGACTTTGAGAAAGTCACTTTCCTCTGGGTCTGATTCCTCCTCTCTAAAATGAAAAAAACTTTAAAAAAAAAAGGAAAAAAAGGTGTTCCTTTCAGCTCTAAATCCTAAACACGAATTGTTTGCATTAGTTAAAGAAATGAAAAAAAAAGTAGAGGTTGAAGTTAAAATTTAAAAAAAATATCCAAAGAATAAGAAGTTCAGTAGTAGAAGAGAATGCAATAATAATTCCCTACTTTTTTTTAACATTGAGAGGTGATCATTTCTTTTATCTTAAGAAAGACTTACAAAGTCAAACAACAGGAAAGATTGAGCACTTCTATGAATTTAGTCAATCAAAAACATCAATCATCAGTGAAAGACACATAACAGAAGGAGGAAGAAGAGAAGGAGATGAAAGAGTAAAACAAAGAGGAGATGAGAGGAGGAAGAGATTGTTCATTATGAAGATTTATTGTTTAACCAATCCAACAAATTATTTATTCTAATTACAAAAACCTAGTTTGGTCATGATTTAATTATGCCCACTTATGACTCATTGACTAAACATTAATTTGTTAATAATACAAGCACTCTCCAACTCCCTCAAATTTGAACTCACACTATTTTAAACATTCTTATAGACAACTATGGCCAGTCTTCAGTAAGAATTTTTTTTTAGAAAATGAGAAAGCCATATTGAGAATTCTTAATGAAATGGAGAAAATAAAAGCAAAATACATATAGCCAGTAGCCAATAAATATTAATGAAGTAAGAAAAAATAATATTGTTAATATAAAAATGTGTCAGTGCCAAAGCTTAGGCTTCTTAGGGAGTTTTGGGGGCTCCTGTGAAGCTTTTAATAATGAGGTATATAGTGAGGCCACTACTGATGTTAATCAAGTGACTATTAGTAGAAGTTTTTGAAATGTTTTATTATCAACTTGTTAAAATTAAAATTGCATTTAAAATTGATTAAAGGTTTAAAAAATAGGCAACATACATATATTTTTAAGCTTTGAGTTACTCTCCATTCTTGTGCTTTTGCATTATATTATTTCTTCATCCCTATACTCTCTATATGCATAATGATAATTTTTTAAAAAATGAAACTGTATTCATGCATATTTTCTATATTTTTTATTCTCCATATTTCTTTTCCTTAACTGCCTCATTTTACCTTTACTTTTCTTTTTAAAAAAGTCAATCATCAGCTATTGGACAATTTAAAAAAATAGAATTCCTTAGTTTCAAGTCATTTTTGGTGAATATCACTGAATAATTTTTCCTCTTTTTTGTTAGCATATTTTAGTATATTGCTAATAATGGGGTTTTAGGAGTCAAAGTATATGATATTTTATATATATATATATATATATATATATATACATATGTATTTCCAGGATCCTTCCAAATTTCACTTAAATCAATATTTTATAAATTTCAAAGACTAATTTTGGAACTTGCAAACAATCTGCCTACTAAATGAAAATATTAGGATTACTTATCAAATACTTTATATATCACTGACTATTGACCTACTTGAATAACTGGTACCCTCAGAATCATATTTAAGTTATAATTTTTGAGGCATATATATGTATATGTCTATATATATATTTTATGTATGTGGGTAGGTGGGTGTGGTTGTCAGTGTATATGTACATCTATTTATCTATCTTAAAACTAAGCATATACATATATATCTAAATGGTTCATCCATCATTCATTTGGGAAAGAAAAGTCAGGTTGTCTTCATTGTTTAAGGTGAAGAAACTGAAAATTTCTTAAGAATTTAGAACTAAAAAGGACCTTAAAGATAATGTTGTTGTTCACTTCTCTCATTTTACAGATGAGAAAAACAGAATCCAGAGACATAAAAAGTGACTTGTTGAAAGTCACTTATGTCTATGTCAGTTTGTATCTATATTAATACCGGTATTCTGTTATTCTGTGTATGTGTGTGTGTATATATATATATATATATATATATATATATATATATATATATATATATATATATATTTATATATGTATATACACACATTTTATCTATCTGTCTATACACCCATTTCCATATGTATGTCTGTCCATGTCTATGCTCATATCTATAACTATATCACTATTGTCTATATCTACATAACTATATCTATGTCATCTATTAAGAAATATATTACTTTTATGATTTGATTAGTCTTATACTGCTTAAATATAATACAAATATCCTCCCCTCCATTATTTCTCATCCAATGAATGATAACTTATTTCAATAGTCCATGTTTAGGATTATAAATGCAAAGAAAAAATAGAAGGAAAAGAGTATAAGTAAAAATTGTTGAATATATAGAAAAAAGAAACAGAGAGAAAAGTAGAAGGGGGACACATACACAGAGCAGTTTTATTATCATATTAAATTTGATATATAGGGAATATTAAATTTGATATATAGAAATGTATAGGAAATATTATAGGGGAATATAGGAAACAAAAATTCAGTTTCACATAAAATTTGAAATCTATATATGAGGTGTATTATACAATAGGAGACAGATAGTTACCTTATGTGTCAAAAAGATCTGGTTTCAATTTCATACCCTAATAAGTATTAGCTTCTTGACTTTCAGGAAAAGGAAGGGGAAGAGAAGAGAACAGTCATTTATAGTTTATATAGAGTCTGCCATGTTTAAAGCTCTATGGTTTTTAGGTCTGCTTTCTACCTTTGTTGTCTACTTGATCCTTCTAATTCTCATCTGTGACTCCAAGAAGCTATAGGTTGCACAGTGGCCACATACTTTTAAACTATTTTGACAAATGAGTTAAATAATATTGAGAATAACTGAGGGTCTCAGACACATTGGTGAGTTAGAGGGATGTCTACTCTAAGCATGTGAAGATTTCCCTGGTGGAATAAGTGGATGAGAACAAAATGATCATGACAGAAGTTGAAGCAGGCACAGTGGAGTGCTTAGGGCTTGTTTAGACATCAAAGACTCCAAGGTCATGTACTACATCTCAAGCCATGATGACTTGCCTTGATTCTTGCGTGTGTGTGTGTGTGTGTGTGTGTGTGTGTGTGTATGCATATATACTGTGGTCACAATTTTATATAGTCCAAGTCTGAAAGCTATTTATGGGCCAAAGACAAATGGTACATCTAAACTACTCAGTGATGATAGAGTCACATTTATTACTGACAGGGATATCATCCTAGAGATGGACTAAATATTTCCTTATCTTTTTAATAGACCACCATCAATCAATACAGAAGATATTGATGTTCAGGTTGAAATCAATCTCTCCCAAGCTGAAGTTCTAACTGAAGAAGAGATTTTGAATGCCATTAGTTTCGTTTCATATGACAAATCACCTGTTGCTTATTCTATTCCAACTGAAATTTCCAAGGTGGGGTGGAGATGGGGTGGTTCCATTGCTCATGCAAAAGCTGATTGAAATTTCCCAGGTTATCTAATATGAGGAGATTATCCCTCCCAGAAGTTCAAGAATGCCTCAGTTGTCCATCTCTGTAAAGGTAAAGGGAATAGATTATCCTGAGGCAATCAAAGGATGTTTTTTTCTTAGTCATTGATGGCAAGATTCTTGCCAGAATCCTCCTTAATAGGTTGATCCTTCATTTGGAAGATGATCACCTACCTGAGAGCCAGTGTGGCTTCAGAAAGGGTCATGGAACAGTCAGTATAATGTTTGCTGCCCAAGAACTCCAGGAGAAATGCCAAAGGCAGAACAGAGGTCTGTCATTTGTAGATCTAACCAAGTCATTTGATACTATCACTTATGAGGACTTATAAAAAACAATGTCAAAATTTGGTTGCCTGGAGAAGTTCTTCAGCATTGTATGTAAATTTCATGATAGAATGCTTTCCTGGGTTCAGGATACTGGACAATTGCAATTTTCTAGTCACCAATGGAGTGAAACAAGGATGTGTCCTTGCTCCCATGCTTTTTTAGAATGATGTTTTCAGTCATGCTTTCAAATTCCATCAATGAAGATGAACATGGTTTCAAGGTCTGCTACTGTACTAATAGCAAACTCTTGAACTTGAAAAGGCTACAAGCCAAGACCAAAGTGGAGAAAGTATAGTGCATGATCTTCTGTTTGCAGATGATTGTGCACTCAATGAAGCCTTGGAAGCTGAAATGCAACACAGTATGGATCAGTTCTTTGCTTCCTGTGCTAATTTTGGTTTAATAATGAACACCAAGAACACACTGGTGCTTCATCAGCCAACACCATGCCACCGATATGAGGAACCATCAATTACAGCAAATGGAGAAGTTTTGATTACTGAGGACAATTTCACTTAGCTTGGCAAAATACTTTCTAAAGATGTACACATTGATGATGAGGTTGACAACACACTGCCAGAGTTAGCTCAGTTAGCTTCTTTGGGAGGCTCTAAAGGAAAGTGTGGAAGAGAAAAGGTTTTAGACTGATTAACAAACTGAAGGTCTATAGAGTCATTGTGCTGACTTCATTGCTATATAACTGGAAAACTTGAACAGTCTACCAGTGCCCTGTCAAGAAAATGAATCTCTTCCATTTGAATTGTTTTAGGAGACATTTCAATCCTTTATTGAGCTAAATTGCCAAGTATTCAAATTCTATTACACAACTCTGGTGGACTGGCCATATTGCTCAAATGCCAAATGTACAGTTACCAAAAAGACTATTCTATGGAGGACTCACACAGGGAAAGAACCCACAGGGAGGTTAGAAAAAAGCAATACAAGAATACTCTCAAGGTCTTTCTTAAGAACTTAAAAATTGATTATGCATCATTTCAGACAGTGGCACAGGACTGCCCAGCATGGTTTACCCTCATCAAAGAAGATGCTGTTCTCTATTAGCAAAGCAGAATTGAAATAGCTCAATGAAAACATGAGATGCACAAGTTTAGAGAATCCACCCCAGGTATTCACATGGATTATTTGTACCCGACCTGTGCATTCAGAGCACTTATTGGCCTGATTAGTGATAGTCTGACACAGTAAAACTCTGTCAGTTTTTTCCTTTTCATGAACTATAGATAATAACTATACTAAGCATTTTTGTTTTAAACAAATATTGTCTAATTTGATACTTACAACAACTATCTGAAGTAGGTATTATAAATGCCCATCATTTTCATTCAGGCCTTTATGTTACCAGATGCAAGAAAGCCAAACCAAAGCTTATCTCAGGAACATTTCTTCCTTTTACTTAATGGAAAAATGTCCAAGACTAAATAGATACCAATACATGCACATACACATAAACATAATAGACACAAATATATGTATATTATATATGTATGTATCAACATGCATATACAAACCTGAATTTATGTATATTTTATATGTGCATTATATGTGCATTTATATGTATATATGTATGTCAGTTTCAGGTGAGGTTCAGATCTTTTATATATATACAGTTTGTTTTTATGGTGAGGACTTTTTTGGTTGTTATTTATAACTAAAATTATTTTTGTATAATGTGTGGATAGTTAACCACATATAGTAAATGTAACTCTACTTTGGGGAAATCAAATTTAGCTTTCTGTGAAGAATCATATACTTTCTCTTCTATAAATATCATCCATTTGTGTAATGCCATTCTAGAACCAAGGCAACTCATAAGATTGATTTACCACCAGTTTAATAGTAGGATTTTGCCATAATGAAGCACTCAAAGTCTATGGTAATTTAATTTCAGAAAACCTGTCTATTTTAATGAAAGTATAATAATTATATTTAATAGTGATATAATATTTCATTTTCATCTGGAACTCTGTAGACAAAGATTCCAAACCATTTTGGAATCATTCTCATGGATTCTTTAATAATATCTTACACAGAACCTCAGAGGTACAAAATTTAAGCATACAAATAGATAGACACACATATACATATTTACATATATACATAGACATAATGTCTATGCATGTATGTGTATATATACTTATATGTATGTAGAATTAATTTTTTAATTATGTAAAAACTTAATCTAGATGACTTCAAAGGACCTTTCCAATGCTAAAAGTTAAATATGCACAGTTGTGTGTACACACAAACTTAATGTGTTTGTATATATGTATATGTGTATGGGTATATATGATTGTGTGTATATGTGTGTGTTAGAGTTAGAAAGCAGTTAGAAAAATCTTTGAATCATCAAACTTAATCTTTTACATAATTCAATAATTAATTCTGTATCATTCCTGACAAATTTATCTTTTCAGTTCTCTTGACTTTCAGTGACAGCAATCTTACTACCTCACAAAATGCCTAATCCATTTAATGATGACTTTAATGGTTGAACATACTTTCCTTGTTTTTAGCCATGCTCAGACACATTGTAAATTTAGCATTTTGTTCCTAGAACTTTTCTCCAGAATAATCTTACTAAATAATTCTTTCAGTCTGTGAAGGGACTTATTTTATAACCCATTTTAAAACTTCAACAGGCTAATATTAATAGTTTTTCTTTTTTTAAAAATCTTTAACAAGACTTTGGTATCATTCATCATATTGGTGGTCCTCCTAGGAAATGTTTACCAATTTTCATAATGTCCCATTTAAAATGTAGCACCTAGAATTTAATGCCACAGTTCAATTTTAGCCTGATCAGTGGGATTACATAATTTCCTTGGTTCTGCATAATGTGTTTCTATTAATACATTTCAAGATTACGTTAGATTTTTTGACAAGTCTCATTAAAATTTTTCTTGATTTTTGACCTTGCAGTTAATTAAATCCTATCTTTTTTAAAATGTGATTTACTATTTGCTCAACACTTTCCTTTTTAATCCTTGTATGGTTGATTTTTTTCCTAAGGAGAATTTTACATTCATCCTTATTAATTTCATTTTTTAGGTTCAGTTTAAACCCATTATGTCCAGTGAATTTTGAATCATGATTCTATCATTCATTATATTATATATTCCCCTGCTTTAGGTCATTAGCTTAATTTAAAATACATGCCTCTTATAATTTCATGCAAACCATTGTTATAAATGTTATACTAGGCAGAGTTCTAGACA